>NC_057862.1:19570000-19750000 GCF_019393635.1 Dromiciops gliroides
ATACCAATGAAATGACTGGTCTAGTCCCTGTCCCTAAATTTTCCCAATACTGAGGCATGGATGTGGGCCTAGGTTCTTGATGGCTAGGTCAGCAGGGGTGAATCTGTTTTGAGAATGGTCTTGCTAAGTGTCTATTCTCCAAGTAATGACACTGGCCTACTTACCATTCCTTGGAAAAGATACTCCACCTCCCAATTCAGGGCCATCTCCCATACCTGCAATGCTTCCCATGTCTGCCTCCTGGATTCTCTGGCTTCTTTTGAGGCCCCAGCTAATATTCCACCTTCTACAAGGAGCCTTTGCCCCATTGATTATCTCCAATTTATCCTGTATAGAAAATATTGTATATGCTTGTTTACATGTTGTCTTCTCCTTTAGATTTTGAGCTTCTTGAAAGCCAGCACTGGTTTTGATTTTTTAAATTACTATCACTTAGATCAATTACCAGTAGAGAATAGGTACTTAATAAATCCTTGAGAACTATCCTGCCATGTGCCTCTTCTCCAAATAGTGATAGTGAATCTAGCCTACTTGCTGTTCTTTGTAGAAGACACTACATCTTCTGCATTGTTGACCTGACTTGCCACCAACTTACCTTTCCATCCTTGATATTCACTTCTCCTTTTCCTTCACTCTACAATTTTGCCCAAATGGTCTTCTTGTTGTTCTCACATGGTACCTGACCTTACCCTTTAAACTCTATACCCTGGTGCCTCAGTGTACTAGCTGGTGTGTGTCTTACATGGCCTACTATGTCATTTTACTCCCAAACCATTTTCCCAGCAATTGTCTTGTCACTATTCCTCTACAATCCCACTCACCATCCCAGCAGCTCTACTAACCATAACATGTTTCACTGGCCAATACTTTCCAATATGGCAGAGACTGACCACCTTTGTCTTTGTTTCCCTACCATGTGCTAAGGCTCCCAGAACTAATGCTCTAGAGTTATCATTGGAACACCAGAAATGGTTTCTTAATGCATTTGGCTCAAACTTGCACTCCTATGCCTGACTCTTCCCAAGATTATAATTTGAGAATTGTTTTGTCAGCTGGCTTTACATGACTTTCAAAATAATTTGCTAGAGTAGTACAGTAAGATCAGTTGTATAGAGCATCACTTCAAAACTCTGTAACACACTCATCCATAAGGACATATGATGTCTAATGGAAAATTAGAGTCCAGTTTGGGTAGCTCACAAAGCAAAGGGCTAATTCACAGTTCTGGTTGCTGGAAGTCCTTTCTCTCCAATTCTTGGGGTGCTCAGAAGTTATCCTTAAGCATGATGTAGACTCTTTTTGGTTTCCCTGAAAAGCCATGAATCAAGTCTGCCCTTGACTTCCCATGATGTAAAAACTTCCTCCAGTGATTTGTGAATACCATTTAATCATTCAGTCACTTAGCTTATATTAAGTCCCTGGGCAACAGCTTATTTTCCAACTGATCTGCCCAGGCCAGAGTCCTGGAAAGGACACTCCAGCTACTCCTCATGGGGTAGATACAACACGGGATGTGGCAGTTACCGGTTAGAAGTCAGTCAGGAGCTGCAGCTCCCGTATCAGACTGCACAGCCACACTGTGTCCTGTGGCTCTTCAAGGCGCTGATCCATGGTCGCCCATGACTGATGGAGGCCTACACACTCTATGCCAAGTACTGTGTTAAGTGCCAAGTTTAAGAGCTAAAAACCAGTCCCTTTTCTCAAGGAACTTACAATCTAAAGTGTCATTTAGACAGGAAGATGGAACCTGCTATTGTGTCAAGAATATGATTCTGGGGAAGTCATAGGAAAATGGGAAGTCCAGCATGCTCTTAATTCTTTGAAGGTAGAAGGTCTTCCTTTAGTCAAAGGAGTGAGAAAGGACATCTGCCCACAGCCAAAGCCTAATCCTCTCTTTTCCTTCCCCATGTTGTCCCTTTCCAGGGAATCTATCTAAAACTCCACATTCACTCCAATTTCTGAAACAATCTCCTTGTCAAGCAAAATGGATGCTCTTATACAGGAAACAGGGAGTAGAATAAAAGCCCAGAGCTGATTTGGAGCATATTCCTTGTCTGGCATCAATTCTACTCCACAAATATTTTTCAAAGCCTTGCCTCACTTATTCTAAGAGCCTCGCTGGACTCCAAGTTTTCTTTAAAATCTGAGATTCTGCAAACAGGAAATGTCCTCAAGTTGGGAAGGAATAGGGGGAGAAGACAAGTAAAAGAGGAGGACACCATGCTCCTCAGTTTCCCCTTCTGCTCATGTGGAATCTCCTCTGGGTGTAAGACCTTCAGTACAGAAGTGGGAACTGTTTTGTAAGAGAAACACAGATGCTCTGAGCTTTGGATTGCTGGCCATCATCAGCTGAACTGAACTTGGGCTTTATTTCTTTTTTTCTTTTCTTTTCTTTTTTTTCTTTCTTTCTTTCTTTTTTTTTGGCAGGTCAGAGGGGGTTAAGTAACTTGCCCAGGATCACACAGCTAGTAAGTGTGAAATGTCTGAAGCTGGATTTGAACTCAGGTACTCCTGAATCCAAGGCTAGTGCCTTATCCACTGTGCTACCTAGATGCCCCCCTGGGGTTTGTTTCTAAAGGAGCACTCACTATAAAATGACAATTGCCCTTTCTGGAGCAGAGGGTGGGGGGAAATGAATAAATGAAAAGGTGTGTCCTGTTCCCATTATATACCCTTCCTTGTACGCTTGTGTGAAAGGAAGCATGTCTAGTATGTGTTGGGTTTGAAAAGCAGCTCACTTTGTGATCTGGGCAAGTCTTTGAGCCTCTCTGGGCCTCTTTCCTGAGGTATTACATGGGAACACTGATACTTCCAGCACTTATGTCCCAAATTAAGGTTGGGCATCAAAGGCCATTATGGATTTAAAATACATTTGCTTATGCTAACTTGGAGAATCATCCTGGTGGTCACATTTAGCACTTTGCATTCATTATTTCCCTTGAGCTTCACAACAAGCCTGTAACACAGATGCTCTTACCATCTCCCTGCAGGAGGCTATGACCTGAATTTAGAAGAAATATTGCAATTCAAATATTTCACATATTTAAAGGTTGGATTCATACAACTCAGAATATTCAATTTGATTCTAGCTTTTTTATTTCACAGAGTGAAACCCAGTGTGTGGGAAGCAGGAGAAAAAAGCTTCCCCACTTAGGTACAAAAGTTCCCCCTAAAGTAAAACTCTAAGCATACTGACCTATCAGCTTACAATTTTCATATGCATATGTATACATATGCATGTGCAAACATACACACATGTGTATATATCTGTGTATATTACATGCATATGCATGCTTATATATAATGTGAATTATACACGTATATGCATTTTATATGGCTATATATGTGTGCATACACAAACATATACCTGTCTTTGTATCTGTATTTTTGTGTGTATATATGTGTTCACATGAATGTATATGTCACAGTGGTGCATGTTTATTTGTATGTATGTGTGTGTGTATATATATATGCAGGCATGTGTTTCTGGTATGTATGTGTACATGTATGTACAAGGTAAATATGTGTATATTTACACATGTGCATGTGTGCATAGTATCCATACATGAGATTATATGACCTTTTATATTTAGGGTTTATATATGTGTGTATATACATATACATGTACATGTGCACCTACATATACATATGCACATACATCTACATCTACACACACACACATATATATTTGCAGCAGGGTGGTACAGTGGACAGAGTGCCAGGCCTGAAGTCAGAAAGACATCTTCCTCAGTTCAAATTTGGCCTCAGATACTTATTATCTGTGTGACCCTGGGCAAGTCACTTAACCTTGTTTTCCTCATTTTTTTTCTTGTGTAAAATGAGCTGGAGAAGGAAATGACAAACCACTCCAATATCTTTGCTAAGAAAACCCCAAATAGGAGTCACAAAGAACTGGACATGATTGAAATGATTGAACAACAATACATTGTGAGCTTTTTGTTTTATATGATATTATATATTAACCTAAATGTATTTCTGCCAAACATCTTTCTATTTTTCCCATCAGTTCTTCACAACTAAGCTGTCTTGCTTATGGTTGAAATACTTGGGTTTATAAAACATAGATTCTCTATCTGGTGACTTTGGGGTCTTGCTTATCTAATCTGGCCCACTGAGCTACTTTTCTATTTTTTTCCTGTCCTTTTATTTTTATTTATTTTTGTGATGTAAAACAAATTTTAACATCAATTTTTTTAAAACATTGTGTCCCAACTTCTCTTCCTCCCTCCATTCCCACCCCCTACCCACAAGAACTCAAGCAATTCAAAATAAGTTATACATGAGTAGTCATGGGAAAATTCCCATATTAGCTAGTTGTGAGAGAAAACAGTCAAAAAAACCCGAAAACTTCAGATTAAGGAATTGTAAAAGAGGAAAAGAAAAAAAAAAGTTTTAAATGTGTTTCCACCTGTTTTCAGATACTATCAGTTCTTTCTCCGTAGATGGGCTGTGATCTTCATAAGTCCTTCTGGATTATATTGGATCATTGCCTTGCTGAAAATAACCACATGTTTCCCAGCAGATCATCCCCCACTATTGCTGTTATTTGTATACTGTACATTTCACTCTGCTTCAGTTGATGTAGGTCTTTCCAGGTTTTTCTGATAGTATCTTTTTCATCATAACTATATAGTAAGCATGACAGAGAATTTTCTTCATAAAAGCTCAGCAAAGTAGGTACCATATGTTTTGTCATTATAATCAATTATCATAACTATTTCCCCCCACCCCACTCCCTTCTCATGACATTTACTCTATCTTCATTTTACCTATTCCTCCTCAAAAGTGTTTTACTTCTGACTATCCTCTCCCCCGCTCTGCACTCCCTTTTTTTCACCCTTCCATCCTTATCCTCCTCCCCTCCTACTTTCCTGCAGGGTTAAATAGATTACTCCTCCCAATTGGGTATGAATGCTATTCCCTCTATGAGCCCACTCCTATGAGATCAGGGTCCCTGAACTAATTTCTGTGTTCTAAATTTTTCTTCCTCCCTCCCTCCTCAACCCTCCCTATGAGATCAAGCAATTCAATATGTCGTACTTGTGCATTAATGCAGAACATCTTCATCTTCCTTGAAAGTGTTTTGTTTTTTACTGCTCTCTCTCCTAATCTCCTTTCCTTCTTCCCCTCTCCCCTTATGTCCCTCCCCTCCCTCAGGGCAAAAATATATTGCTATAACTACTTGAGTATGTATGTTAGTCCTTCTTTGAGCCAATTCTGATGATATTAAGGTTCATTCACTCCCCAACTCCTCCCCCCTCTTCTTCTCCCCTCCATAAGCTTTTTTCTTGTTTCCTTAACCAGCATTAAATAGTCAGAATGCTTACTACTTTATATTATACTTGGAAACAATTTACTTTCTTAAAAGATAATTTTATTTATATTTCCTTCATATTCTATGTAGTGGATAGAGTGATGGCCCTCTGATCAAGAAGAACTAAGTTTAAATCCAAACACATACCTATTAGTTGTGTGACCCTTGTCAAGTCATGTAACTGCTATCTGTCTCAGTTTTTTCACAGATAAAATTGTAATAATGATAATATCTACCTCCCAAGATTGTTATGAGAATGAAATGAGATATTTGTTTTGTTTTGTTTTGGGGGTCCTTTTGTTGTTGTTTCGAGGCAATTGGGGTTAAGTGACTTGCCCAGGGTCACAAAGCTAGTAAGTGTTAAGTGTCTGAGGCTGGATTTGAACTCAGGTCCTCCTGAATCCAGAGACAGTGCTTCATCCACTACACCACCTAGCTGCCCCCTAGCATCTAATTTAAAGAATACTGGCAGATTTTGTCTGTTGGTTGTTGTGTCTTTGCTTCTCTACTGTGCTTATATCAACAACTTCCTTGATTCTGGCAAATTTGTTTTATTTGTTCCCCAAATATCATTCCTTGATTTTTGTTTGTTGAGACCATTTCTCCTTGAAAATGAGACAGACTAGTATTTTATTTCATTGTTTAAGAGATTCATTCAGTTCAAAATTATCCTTTAGTTATTTACTGGCTTTTGACCCTGAGCAAATCAGCTAACTTCTCTCAGCCTCAGTTTCCTTATTTGTAAAATGGAGATGAAAAAAAATGGACTCTAAAGGCCCAACAAATTTTAACCCTATTAATATGATTTCTGTTACTTAAGACTATGATTTTAGTGACCATTCTAGGTATGAGCGACAGTCTATAGTTTTGCTAGAATATAGATTTCAGGGAGGAAATGATGTAAAATAAGTTTAGAAAGATAGGTTAAAAACAGATTATTGAGAGTTTAAAGTGATAAAGGGAGGAATAATAACTATGGCACCAGTAGTAAAATAAATAAGGGAAGACATGGCAAATGTCTGATGAAATGATTAAAAAGCAGAATTTTGAATAATAAGATCTCAGTCCAAATTCTGTCTTGGCTACTTTTTAATGTATCTATTTACCCAACCTGTAGAAGAGTTTTTACAAGCTAATATTGACCTAATTAGCCACAATCAAACACATTTTACCTTGATCCCAACATAATAATATCATTTTGGTCCTCTTCAACCACCATAGACAACAACCAACCAACCACCCTCAGGTAAGCCAGTTCATGCCCCTGGGGCTCAATTTCCTCTTTTATTGAAAAAAGAGGTTGAAAAAGATGATCTCTAAGGTCCCTTCAAACTCTAAATCTATTTGGTATTAAATTATAGAATAAAGGAAATCAATCTCCAAATAGGTTCCCTGACTAACTCTAAGTAAATACAGCCAAATTTGTATACCATAAAACTAATATGAACTACACTAGACTTGGTTAAATTTCAAGCATTCAACATTTCCCTCTTTTAAAGGGGGGGGGGTTAGAGATAGAGAAATTACATTTAAAGTAACTGTAGACAATATAAAATATTTGGGAGTTTACCTGCCAAGACAAATCTAGGAACTCTATGAACACAATTACAAAACACCTTTCATACAAATAAAATCAGATTTAAACAATTGGAAAACTCTCATGGATAGACTGAGCTAATATAATAAAAAATGACAATTCTACCTAAATTAATTTACTTATTTAGTGCTATACCAATCAGACTACCTAAAAATTATTTTATAGGCCTAGAAAAATTAAGAACCAAATTCACCTGTAAGAAAAAAAAGTCAAGAATATCAAGGGAACTAATGAAAAAAATGCACAGGAAGTGGGGTTAGCTGTACCTAATCTGAAGCTTTACTATAAAGTGGCAGTCATCAAAACAATTTGGTACTGGCTTAGAAATAGAATGATGGGTCAGTGGAATAGGTTAGGCACAGGAGACACAGTAGTAAATGACTTTAGTAATCTACTATTTGATAAACTCAAAGACATCAGATTCTGGGATTAAAAAAACTCACTATTTGACTAAAACTGCTGGGAAAACAAAGATAGCATGGCAGAAAGTAGGCATAGAGCAACATCTTATTCTGTATATCAAAATAAGGTCAAAATGGGTACATAATTTAGACATAAATGGTGATACTGTAGGTAAATTAGGAAAGGAAGGAATAGTTTACCTCTCAAATCTATGGAGAGGAGAATTTATGACCAAACAAGAGATAGAGAATATTATGAAATGCAAAATGGAATATATTGATTACATTAAATTAAAAAGGTTTTGTACAAACAGAAGCAATGCATCCAAAATTAGAAGGGAAGCAGAAATCTGAGAAACAAGTTTTTTAGGCATTTGGGGTTAAGTGACTTGCCCAGGGTCACACAGCTAGTAAGTGTCAAGTGCCTGCGGCTGGACTTGAACACAGGTCCTCCTGACTCCAGGACAGGTGTTCTATTCACTGCACAACCTAGATGCTCCCTGGGAAAACAATTTTTACATCCAATACTTCTGGTAAAGGCCTCATTTCTAAAATATATGGGGAACTAAATCAAATTGTGTGTGCTTTTAAAATATTTTTATTTTTAAATAAAATTAAAAGAATGCAAGTCATTCCCCAATTGAGCAGGTCA
Organism: Dromiciops gliroides; assembly: GCF_019393635.1. Taxonomy (NCBI): domain Eukaryota; kingdom Metazoa; phylum Chordata; class Mammalia; order Microbiotheria; family Microbiotheriidae; genus Dromiciops; species Dromiciops gliroides. The sequence continues at coordinate 19,577,986 of NC_057862.1, forward strand.
AAGAATGTCAACTGACAGTTCTCAGAAGAAGAAATCAAAGCTATCTATTGCCATATGGAAATAAAATGCTCTAAATCACTAGAGAAATGCAAATTAAAACAAGTCTGGGGTACTACATAACACCTATCAGATTGGCTAATATGACAAAAAAGGAAAATAGTGAATGTTGGAGAAACTGTGGAAAAATTAGAACACTTATGCATCACAGTTCCATCTGTGCACTGATCCAACCATTCTGAAGAACAATTTAGAACTATGCCCAAAGGTCTATAAGATTGTGCATACACTTTTTACCCAGCAATATCACTATTAGGTCTTCATTCCAAAAAAAAGATAAAAAGGGAAAAGGACCCACATGTACAAAAATATTTATAACTGTTCTTTTTGTGGTGGCAAAGTATTGGAAATTGAGGGGATGCCCATCAATGGAAGAATGGCTAAACAAGTTGTGGTATATGAATTTAATGGAATACTATTGCGCTGTAAGAAACAATGAGCAGGTGAATTTCAGAAAACCCTTCAAGGACTTACATGAACTGATGTTGAGTGAGATGAGCAGAAACAGGAGAACATTGTACACAGTATTAACAACATTGTGTGATGATCAGCTATGATAGACTTAACTCACCTCAGCAATACAATGATCCAAGATAATTCCAAGGAACTCATGATGGAAAATGCTCTGCACATCCAGAAGAAAAAGAACCGTGGAATCTAGATGCAGAATGAATCATACTGTTTCTACTTTTTTTTTGCTTTTGTTTTTGTTTTTTGATGTTTTTTCCCTTTTGTCCTGATTCTTCTTTCACAATAATAGTAATGCAGAAATATGTTTAACATGATTGTACATATATAACCTATATCAGATTGCTTCCTGTCCTGGGGAGGAGGGAGGAAGGAGAGGGAGGGAGAAAAATTTGGAACTAGAAATCTTATAAAAACAAATGTTGAGGGGCAGCTAGGTGGTGCAGTGGATAACACCCTGGCCTTGGATTCAGCAGGACCTGAGTTCAAATCCAGCCTCAGACACTTGACACTTAACTAGCTGTGTGACCCTGGGCAAGTCACTTAACCCTCATTGCCCTGCAAAAAAAAAAAATTGAAAACTATCTCTACGTGTAACTAGAAAAAATACTTTTATGATAAAAATGGGGGTTATAAGACTGTTCATGTGCAGGAACTATCACTCACATTCATTCCTCTTCTTTATATATTAAAGTAATATACCATGTCCATGATTTGGGTGGGTTTTCACCACAAAATTTATCAAAGCAAAATAAAAGAACAAACATAAAAAGATATAAAAAACATAATGAAAAGAGACTGTAAAGCTCTCATATACTGGGAAGATAATAAATGTTCATGATAAAAAATACTCCACATGATGTCACTGAGAGCCTTTGAAAGCATATTGTAAATGACATATAATGAGAGTGTCATCAGGAAACAAAATCAATTTCCATCTCATGTTTACTGAAGACATTTAGAGGAAATATGCCCAACCCAGATAAGCTTCTGGGGCAGAGGGTCAAAAATTAATGAAACTAAGGTTTCACCTTAGACAAATTAAAGTCTGAAAGCTTTGGGACAAGATGGCTCACATCCCAGAAACAGGGGAGAAAGGTGGCCAAAATACCCGTCTCCTTAGTAGAGAGCTTTAACAAATGACAGAGCAGAACTATCTGAAAATGGGGAAAGGGAAAGCAGTAAAGTATAAGTTAAAACACATAAAGCTGATTTAAATGATCTGTTAAGTTACAAGGAAGAAATGTATGACTTCAATGACATTTAACACAAGCCACTGTGTTTAACCTCTGCCATTAAAGATAATGCTATTGATGGCTATTGGATAAGGAGAATGGTAGAAAGAATTTAAGAAACATAGACACGTGAATTTGAATCTTAAGGGATCTTCAAGTTCATCTTATACCAAGATTAAAGTCATACAGGTGATATATAACAGATCCAAGATTTGAACCCAAGTCTTCTTATCTCCAGATCTAAGGCTCTGTCCATTGTACCATATTGTATTTCAAGTTGTGCAGCTAGGTAATGGAAAAATGATGACTAGAAGCCAGATAGCTATACTCCTAATTGAGGGTTCATTATGTTACACAATGATGTCTTCCAGGACTTCAAAGGAAATATTAGTTCACAATTGTTATATAATCCATGTATGCTCCCTTTCACCCCACCCTACCTTCACTTAAATGCTTTTTCCTTCAATAATTTAGAAGAGCAATGAGTTATTTGGTGTGGGCAATACATCTACCAACTCATATAACAGTCTCTCAGACCTTAGTACATAATTTGTTGGCTTTCTAATTCCTTGGAGATATATGCATATGTGCACATTAATATGCATATGTGTATGCATGCATGCATAAGTATATATATATATATGCATATAAGAGAGAGTCAGTCTCATGTCAACTATCCCATGATAATTCTCAGAATTCCTAGAATCTTTCACTTCCCTCAAGGTTCAGTTAAACATCAACTCTAACCTAACTCCTTTCCAAATTCAAACATACTAGTGTTTCCCCCCCAAAGTAGCTTGTATATATTTGATATTTGCTCACATATACATATACATACACATATACATGTATGTGTATGTATACATTGTTTCATTTCAGTTGACTATTAAGTTCTTTGAGGTCAAGAACTGTTTCAATCTTTCCTTCTCTCTTCCATCCATCCTTTTCCTCTCTTCCTTTTGTTCCCCTTCCTCGAATCCTCAAGACTTAGCACAATGAGTAGGATAAAGGGATTAGGAAAAAACTTGTGATTTCATAAGTATCGGGAATTTCCACATGAGTGAACTTCCTCTATTAATTCAGTTCACAACCTTCTCTACAATTTATCATCTTAGGGACTTGACCAAGGTTAGAGTCAATATCAAAGACAACTTTAAGCCAAGTTTTCCTGGTTAAAAAGTTTGTTTCCTGTCCACTGTCATACTGCCTTTCACTATGTAGTAAGAGCCAAATTAATGTTCGTTGAATTGAGTTGTATTAAACTGAATTGAATGGTAGAAAACAAAATATGTAAAGTCAATGTCAATTGCTTTTGCCTTAAGCTTAGCAGGGAAAAATAATTCTACCCATTTGGTAATAAATTCTGTTCATTTTTCAAGTCATCTGAATAGAATTCTCACAAATGTCTCCCAAATATCTTGTAAAGAATCTATTGTCTCACTTATTAATGCAACCCTTTTGCATTTGTAAGTTTCCAAATTTTTCTTCCTTATTAAGCAGGAGCCCTTTGGCAATTTGCAGATAAATATGCTTATAGGTAAATAGAAATGTTTCCACAAGTGAAATCCAATTAAGTAAAGCTCTATTGAATTCGTCTAAAACTTTTGATCTGTTTTATTTGTCACTATTTACCTGTACATGGGACCCCTGAAAGTAATAAAATAATGAACATTGGCAATTTTCATTTTTGTTATCCATATTAAATTCCAGCTATCATAATGTTAGATTCATTAAAAATATCCAGTAGTTCTTCCCTGAAATTTCTTGTCACCATTTTGAAAAGTAGCATTTGGCAAAACAAAAAACAAAACAAAAAAAAATAACAACATTTTATTTGAATGGTGATTGGTCTTTTATGTATTTTTAGGGTACCCTATGATGCTGTCTCAGGAAAATCAGCTAGATAACATTCTCTCTGTTTCTTAATAATTATTTGGCAAATGAAATACAGATTTATTTTCTTCTTAGTTTCCATTTCCTCAACTGGAAAATGGGAAAAATAACACTGTAACTCCAAACATGGTTGAGTTCATTACCATCTCACACACACACACACACACACACACACATACACACACTACCTCTTCCCTAGCAGCTTTCTTCAGACTGACAACCCTCCCCCTCTATAATCTACTCATAAAGTTCTTGATTGTTACAGAGAAATTTTAGCTAGAGTTATAGATGGACAGACATAGAAAACAGCATACACTGTTATATTGTCTTATGCAATGAATGTGTACATTGCTCAAGCCCTAGTGTTATCTTACTCAAAAAAGCAAAGGAACTATTGAGCTAAAAAACATTAGCTGTAGCCAATTATACAAACAAAGGCTCTAGCCCTTTTCTCTCTCTGAGACAGCTTATGAACAGCAGATAAAGATGGGGAAAGCCTTCACCTCTAGGCTTGCATTACTTTACATTGAGGTGATTTAGTTATATGTTGGGAAATAAAACATTAAAAAAGATTAAACCACTTCTTGGCAGAAAAAATACGGTTCTGGAAAGTTCTGTTACCTTGTTTGATTTCTCAGCGTGTTTGTATTTTTTTAATATTGTTTGTGTCTCTGGAAATATTTTGGTCCACTGCTGTGTTATCAGTTGTCTTAATTCTTAGGAAAAGAGGACAACAAAGGGCTAAGCAGGGGCAACTCTTTCTCACCCTCATAGGCCACTCTAACAGCTCCTTCACAGTGCCCTCTCTCAATTCTGCAAGTTCCTGTATTAACAATTTCTGGCTACCTGAGACCTAAGAATAAAAGTTCAAGGATAGAGGAACCTGTAGTCAAGGAAATTCTTTCAGTCCTCAAAGCTTAAAATGATCTGAAATTCCTGTGCCACATGAGAACATATTTAATCTACAAGAGTTCATTATATGTTGAAAATGTAAATAGCTGGGGCAGTTGGGTGGTGCAGTGGATAGAGCAACAGCACTGGAGTCAGGCGTACCTGAGTTCAAATCCGGCCTCAGACATTTAACACTTACTAGCTGTGTGACCCTGGGCAAGTCACTTAACCCCAATTGTCTCACTAAAAAAAAAAAGCAAATAGCTTCCCTCAGAAAACCTTAATTCTATAGGGGGAAATAATATATATGTATGTGTTTGTATGTGTGTGTGTGTGTATATATATATATATACACACACACATACATACATATACATATATTCATATATGTGTGTATATGGATATAGATATATAGATATATGGGGGAGTAGTGTACACACAAAACATAAAGACAAGGAAAACATAAAGCTATGGAAGGAATGGAATTAAGTAAAATTCATGCCAGGGAATTAAATTTGTACAAATGCATTTATTGATATGTATTATTCTTCTTTACCCTAAAAATCAGATTGGAATTGATTAATTGCAGAAATATTGATCATACTTGTTTTTAAGCTTAAGAACTGTTGCTGTTTGTCATTCATTTTTGAAGAGGACCAGTGTCATCAAGGGGTGATCACTTGACTTATGCATGAATTGGATTTAAGTGAGGCAGAGTTGCACAAAGTCATAAGTCTCACTCTCTCTTCCAGAGTCATCAAAGTCTAGTGGGAAGACAAAAGTCAGGATGACTGGTGATGTTCTGGGGTGCAGTGAATGACCTCAGAGTTATTGATTTTTTTTGGTGGAGCAATGAGTGTTAAGTGACTTTCCCAGGGTCACACATCTAATAAGTGTCAAGTGTCTGAGGCCAGATTTGAACTCAGGTCATCCTGAATCCAGGGCTGGTGCTTTATCCACTGCACCACTTAGCTGCTCCCAGAGTCATTGATTTCTGACAAAGCTCTAAGCTCTCCACAATGCCTGTTTCAGTCACCTTCATGACTGTTGGAACAAAGTAGTCTCATCCAGCCATTCTGCTTCGGAGAAGTCTTTACATACTTCGGGTAGGCAAATACCCAACTCATTAATGGACTTGAGGCCTATTAGTTACCCTCATCCTGGCTTAGCCCTTATGCTAAGAAATTTTCTGCCAGGGAGTGGCACTGCACATGCTACAGCCTCTTGGAGCCACAGGTGAAAGTAGGGTGACAGGTGGACATTGAATTTGGATGTACAGACCTCAAAAGTTCTTGGCAAACCCTCATACCAGAAATGTTTGTCCTCCTTTCATATCCTAACTGTATAGAATAATTGAGACATGAAAATTTATTATTTTTAAATGACTGAATAAAAAAGAAACCATTCATAGTCCAAAGATCAGGTTGAACTTAAAAAAAATCTTTATGTAAGAGTGATGTCATATTTTGTCAAAATAATAGAGAGTCTATGTCCAAAATTAGTCTGGTATGAAAGGGGTATGTGAGATCTCTTAAGATCACCAGTGACTGCAATTGCTATTGAACCAGATTTTCTCAGTTGGTATAATTCCTAATTCTTAGGAGGTGATTTTGGGAATTACATTTACTCTTTCATAGATTAATACAAAAATACCCATTTTTACCAGGGAATTCATTTTTTTTAGATGAGAACTAAACTTATACTGTAGTTAGGTAGTTATGTTTCTAAATGCAGGTACTGTATCAGGAGTACCTGGAGGCCAAGTGCCTTCACAATTGAAACTATTCTCATGTATACCAGGCTTCATTTGGATATAATCTTGAATGGAGACATTTGTAGAATTTTGTAGTAAGCAGCTGTTGTGCCCCAGTAGTGTAACCATTGAGAAGAGGCCATTTGGAACTGTAGTTAAGGGAATTGTTAATGAAAAGATCTTGGTTTTTCATGACAAATTCAGAGTAAACATCCCAATTTCTTTTAGGATCTTGAAAATTTAATGAACTCTTGATCAAATGATGTTTTGAATTTGTCTGTCATTGGCTCATGCACTATTCACAGAGACTGTACACATTATTTTGCGATCATGTGATAGGCATGCACTTTTAATGAGTTGTAACAAATATGGCTGTTACAAACACATGCCCTGATAGATATTGTATATGTGCTCCATGAGAGGGACCCTCCTTGGAAGTGTCTTGAGCCTTACTTTGAAAGTGTCAGAAATGCTCTCCACCACACCAATTCTGTTGTCAAACTGGGATATCCCAAAGATAACTTTCCCCATGGTTTGAAATGCTTTCAGATGTCTTTAGATATATATGCCAATTGGCCCTAAGCAGTCTTGGCACTGGCAGGCTATGTGCCCATCTTTTTTCAGCAGCACTTGACAAAAACAATTCTTAAAAATTTTAAGTCATCCTAAAAATCTAGATGGATGATGAGACTCAGGAATAAGTCAGGTTATTACAGGCTTCATTTAGAGAGCAGTCAAAACTTTTATTTTCTAATAAGAACTCCACATATATTTATTTTTTATGGGCTTTTAATGTCAAATAGTCATTTTGTAGGTAATTGATAAGAAAGTCCCCACATACACCAACATATTTATTAGTAGCACATTGTATGGTATCAAAGAATCATAAACAAAATATATAGCCAACAATTAAGGAATGGCTAAACAAATTGTGGTATCTGAATATGATGGAATATTACTGTGTTAAACAAAATGACATAAAATACAAAGAAGCATGGAAAGATTTAAATGTACTGATTCAGAGTGAAGTAAGCAGAACAAACAATATGAAAAATGATTTAGATAAATGTAAAGAACCATACAAATAAAAGTGAATCATACAAAATTACAAAGAACAAGAATGACTCCAAAGGAAAGATATGAGAAAGACATCCTTACCCACTCCTTTCTAGAGGTAAGAGGTCCACAAGTGTTACACATATTTTTAGACTTTTACAATGTATTGATCAGCTTTACTGATTTTTTTCTCTTTTTCTTTTTTTCTTTAAAAATATTGTTATATGGAATGGCTTTGGGAAGGATACTGGGGGAATTTTGGTGATAAAAAAGATATCACTAAACCTTCATTAAAAAAATGAAGGGGCAGCTAGGTGGCACGGTGGATAGAGCACCGGCCCTGGATTCAGGAGGACCTGAGTTCAAATCCAGCCTCAGACACTTGACACTTGCTAGCTGTGTGACCCTGGGCAAGTCACTTAACCCCAATTGCCTCACCAAAAACAAAACAAAAAAAAAACAAAAAAATGAAGTGGCAACACTTACCTCTATTAGGCATGGTGAGTTTAAGATGCTAGTGAACATAAAGTTTAAAATAGCTACCAGACAATGGAAATTTAGGACCATAACTTAAGGGAAAGATATATAGCTTAAGAAGTCACTGATGCTGAGGTGGTAACTGAACTTTTAGAAGCAGATGAGATCATAATAGGAAGGGATACAAGAGAAGATAAGAGGGCTTGGAGCAGAAACTTGGAGGATACTCACATTTAAAGGACATTAGGATGATAAACCAATAAAGGAGACAGATGGGAAGTGGTCATTGGAAAGTTAAAAGAAAGAGGAGAAAACAGTGTTCAGAAGCCAAAGGAAGAGGGGAGTACAGTTTGGGCTGAAGGAATGTTGAGGGGACTTTCAATCTGGTTTGGGTGGCTAGCTCAGCCAAAGAATTGGAGGCTTATAGTGAATCTTGTAAAATCAAAAGAATTATTAGGAGAGGGGGATATACGGCCTGGAGACAGTCACTATGGAGGGTCTCTCCACATATCTTTAACAATGAGATCAAGATGTCAAAAACTCCTATTGCTCAATCAATGCAAATTTATTAAGACCTTGGTTGTGCCTATTCTAACCACTGGGGTCAGAAGGATTAAAAAACACCTTGCCTTCTAGATATTGACATGCTACTGGGGGAAAGAGCATACAACGATTGAAGAATCAATGCCTGATTCAAAGTTAACAAACATGTTCCAAGCATGCTAGGGTCTAGGAATACAAATACAAGCAGAAGGAAAGAAAGTCCCTGCTCTCATGGAGTTTACATTCTAATAAAGAAGTCTACAGAAATCATTTACATCATTGATATAAGATTGTTTGAGGAGAAAGTGCAATAGCAGCTGGGGAGAAAAGTTTCATATAGAAATGGGTATTTGAAGTGAATCTTGAAGGAAACCAAGGACTAGGCACATCACTAATCTGAGCCTCAGCTGTGTCCTCTGTAAAAGGGGGTTTATTTTTATGAAACAAATATGATTCTGACACCTAAACCCAGAAGAGCAAAAATATATCCATCTAAATTTTTTTTAATTAAATGCTAGCAAGGAAATTAGTATACCATAAAAATCATATACCATGACAGTGTGAGATTTATACAAGGAATGCCTGGCCTGGTTGAGTATTAGGAAGACTATCAGCCTAAGTGATGGTATCAAAAACAAACCAACAAAAAATATATGATTATCTCAGGAGCTCCAGAAAAGAAAAACGTTTGATAAAATACAGAAGTCATTCCTATTAAAATGATAGAAAGCATAGGAATAAATAAAGTTTTATTTAAAATGATAACCAAGGAATGATAAAAGACAAGGAGGAAACAAAACTATCACTTTTTTCAGATGGTATGATAGTATATTTAAAGGATCATAGAAAATCAACTAAAAAAATTAGTTGAAATAACTAACATCTTTAGGAAAGTTATAGGATATAAAATAAACCCCAAAATTTCATCAGCATTTCTATAACCAACAAACTTCCGTAGGAAAAGATAGAAAGATTCCATTTAAAATAACTGCAGGCAATATAAAATACTTGGAAATCTACCTACTAAGACTAAACCAGGATCTATATGAACACAATTGGAGAAATATCAATTGTTTCATGGGTAGGCTAAGAAAATATAATTTGAAAATGACAAGTCTACTTAAATTATTTATTTTATGCCATACCAATTAAAATATCAAAAATTATTTTATAACACTAGAAAAATAATAACAAAATTTATCTGGAAGAACAAAAAAGTAAATAATGTTGAGGGATAAATGAAAAAAAATATGAAGGAAGGTAGTTTAACCATAGTAGATCCAAAACCACATTAAAAAGCAATTATCATCAGAATGTAGCATTGGCTAAAAAATGGAGAGATTGATCAGTAGACTAGACTAGGTATACAATACACAGTATTTTAAAACCATAATAATCTAGTGTTTGATAGATAAAAGGTTTTGGGAAAAAAGTTCACTATATGAAAAAAAAATTGCTGGGAAAACTGGAAAGCACTTTGGCAGAAAATAGTTATAGGCCAATATCTCACACCACATATCAAGATAAAGTCAAAATGAGTACATAATTTAGTCATAAGGGAAGATATTACAGAAAAATTAGGGGAGCATGTCAGATCTATGATAAAGGAACAACTTATGACCAAAAGAGATAAAGACCATCATTACAAGATGTAAATGGATAATTTTGGTTACATTAAATTAAAAGGTTTTTACACAAATAAAACCAGTGAAGTCAAGATTAGAAGAAAAGCAGAAAATGTGGGTAGGAGGAGGGATTTATCGCAATTTTTTCTGATAAGCATCTCATTTATCAAATATATAGGGAACTGAGTCAAATTTATAAAAACACTGGTTATTTCCCAATTGGTAAATGGTCAAAGAATCTGAACAAGAAGTTTTCAGAAGAAATCAAAGCTATCTATCATTTTTAAATGCTCAAGTCATTATTGATTAGAAAATCATACTGGCTAATATGACAGAAAAGGAAAATGACATGTTGGAGTGCATGTGGAAAATTTGGGTCACTAATAACCTGTAGGTAGAGTTGTAAACTAATTCAGCCATTCTGGATAGCAATTTGGAACTATGTCCAAAGAACTATAAAACTGTGCATGCCTATTGAGCAAGCAATACTTACACTGTGTACCTAGAAATTTAAGAAAAAAAATTGCCCTATATTTACAAAAATATTTATAGCAGCTCTTTTTGTGGCAATAAAGATTTGGAAAATGATGGAATACCCATCAATTTGGAAATGGCTGAATAAATTGTGATATATAATTATGATGGAATACTGTTGTGCTATAAGAAATGATGAGCAGAATGCTTTCAGGGGAAAAACTGGGAAAACTTTTATGAACTCTTGCAAAGTGAATTGAGCAGAACTAGTAGAAAACTGTATATAATAACAGCAATATTGTATGATAATTGCTTTTGAATGAATGAACTATTCTCAGAAATACAACAATCCAAGACAATTCTGTAGGATTTAATATGAAAAATACACTACACCTCCAAAAAAAAGAACTGATGGGGTCTAAATGTATATTAAAGCACTTTTTTTACTTTATTTTTCTTGTGGGGTATTGTTGTTGTTTTTTTGGTTTTTGTTTCCTTTTGCAATATGGCTAATATAGAAATATATTTTTCATGACTGCATATGTATAATGAATATCAAATTACTTGCCTTCACTAGGAAAAAGAATAGAAAAAGGGGAGAAAAGTTAGAACTCATTTTTTAAATGTTAAAATTATTTTACATGTAATTATAAAAAATAAAATATAATGACATAAAATAAATAAAAGGGGAACAAGAAGACTTGCAGTACCTCCCTCAACATGTTGTGAGTAAAGAAATTTGGAGATTCTCAAACACCATATATGTTTGTGTTTATTATTATGATGTGGCCATTCTACATCTCTTATAGCCAGAAGTAAATGCTCATGTGTACGAATACAACAGTGTTTGGTGAAAATTGGAGGCATGGTAAAATTATATGTAATGAAAACTGACTTGTCTATAAACTTTACAAAGTTTGCAGAATGCTTTATGTTCATTAGTCCTACTGTTAATTTCTAAAGATTTTTAATGCATGGAGTACAATTCCTCCTTGCAAATCTTGCTCACATGTCTGGCAATTACCTTAACAATATAGAGTTATTGAGGCTTTCTATGTAATACAACTTGGTACTACTTGATAAAGTGGATGGAATGGCCAGTTGGGAGTTCAAGAAGACCTCTATTCAAGCCACTCCTCTGAGATATACTGACTTTGTGGCTCAGGGGAAATCATTTAACTTCTCAATCACTTAACCCTCAGTGCAGTGATTTTCTCTGCTTCTGGGTACCAACATTGATGAAATCACAAAATACAGATCCCCCTTTCCTCGGGAAATATATGTATTTGTGTATAAATGTATAACATCAATCAATAAACAGATATGGGTTTACCACTGTTATGTAATGTTAGATTAGGGCTCACTACTTATCCCTTTTAAATGCTCAAGATTCCCCAAATACCATCCAAACTGGAACCAAACCTGATTCATTTGACATTTCTTAATAATTAATTTTCTTCTTTAGACTCTTTTCTCTAGTGCCTTCTATGTTCTATCTTTACTCTCAGGGATATGGGTCAAGATAAGTAATGTGTGCTACTTCTTTATTCAATTCATTCCAACCTCAAAGCCCTGGCAGTCCCTTGGGAGTGGCTCTTGACAAGATCCCTATAAGCCTGATGATTCTCCATCTTCAAAGCCCTTTAAAATTCAACAATTCTTGACTCTTTTTCCATGACCTTAAATATATATTAATCACCATTTCAGACCCATTTATCTTTCAATGAATTACAAAATTAAGAAAACAACTTAAATACTACTGAACCAAAATATGAATATACCAATAAAAACACAATTGATGGGAGATAATTCGACTTGTACATTTACCAAGGGCAGGCTTTAAAAAAAAAACAACTTAATAAATACACCATATACCCTAGTGCATTATCTCTAATGAGCTGGATAATTTAATGTACATCCTGTTAAATTGTTATTTTGTAATTCTTTCAGCTTTGAGGGAAAATACAGCAAAGGATTAGGCAATTGTACTGTGAGCTCCTCCTTTAAACTGTTATTCTTGAGAGTGACAACTATTTCTTTTTTCCTTTTTTTGAGTCCCAAGGTTTAATATGGTGCCTGGTACATAGTAGGTGCTTCATAAATGTATATGGACTGAGTGATAAAGAACTGACTCAGAGCCAAGGAAAAGAAAAAGAAAGAAAGATAACAGAGAGCCTTTGATTTGGTATAGTGAAAAGAGCCACAATTTTGGAATTGGGCAATGTGAGTTTGATCTGCTTGTGCCACTGATTACTTGTGTGATCTTGGGCATATTGTTTAACCTGTATTATCCCAAATTCTCTCAATGTCAGATGATAAATTTGGATCAGTTATTAAGAGCCTACTATGCATTCACTGTCAGACATACAAAAGGGAAACAAAACAGCCCCATCTTCCACTGTGATAATCTATCAGGGATTTAACCTGTTCTCTCAAATGTTCCCAATCTACGATAGTATTGTATGCATCCCTAGAACTTATCCAGTGCTTGACACATCATATGCACTTAATAAATATTTGTTGATAGTTTGATGCATAAAAAGTCAAATTCCTAAGTACAAGGTGGGGATGGTACCACAAATAAGAAGCTTCTCAGGAAAAGGAAGAAGATATGCATGGACTACAAACTCAGTATGTGTTGACAGTTGGATATGGCAACAAAGAACATGAATGTGACATTGGGGAGAATGAAAAATTGGCACAATTTCTGGAAATAAGGGCTTAGCAATCCAACTGTTCTAGTCTCCAACCAACGTATATCTGAGGTTCTGTGGCAATTTCTTGTCTGGAGAATAGTTCTCTTCTCCAATGGCAGGACTTTGCTGATCTTCTTAGGTTTTGATTGCACACCTCAATCACTGGTCACTCCAAATACAGTAGCTTCTTTTTGTGCCACTTAGCCTTGAACTCCTTGCCTTCTGGAGACCCCAAACACTTTATTAAATTAATCTCCCAAGCATGACCCATAGGAGAACACATCTAGTGTATTGCGTTCCGTGTGGGCACCACAGCTTAAGAAGGACATTGATATGCCAGAGGAAAGCCAATAGAGGATAAGCAGGATGATGACACATTTCAAATTCAAGAAATGTGAAGATTCACTTGAAAGAACTTGGGATATTTCATGTAGTGGGAGGAGGGGGAAAGACACATACGGGTAATGTTGCTCTCTTGAAATATCTACAGAACTGCCTTGGGGATAAGGGAAATGGACTTGGTCACTTTGGCAACAGAGTAGAACCAGGAGTGCTAAGTGGAAGTTCTTTTAATAACTGTTAGTAGAGAACAAAGAGCATACCCTGAAGTCATTTTAGAAAGAATCTTAGGAGGCCCTTTGGCAAAGGAGAGAGCTGTAAGAAGATGGGGCTCCTTCCTCAACTCTTTGTGAGCTTACACCATCTAGAGTTCAGACAAAGTTTTAGGGGCATTTTCATGATAGGTCCTAATTAGGCAATTTGGGGTATCAACAAATCAGTAAGAAATTCAAATTTGGGGAACCCAAAATACAAGGCTTGACTGGACCCAAAACAAGACCTGGGTGGGTTCTAAACATACCCAACAGTAATCTAACTTTCCCAGAGTGAGATCAGCCTTCCCTCTACCATAAGCTTTGTGTTACACAATTTTCTAGTCACATAGATCTAGGTTCAAACAATATTAAGGAATAATAATAGTATTTTCCACAGTTACATAGCAGTCAACTTAGGCTTAGCTCATGAAAAGCCTCTCAGAAATTAGAGTTGTCTCATAAATGCATTGGGCTCTCAGGTCACCTCCCTCACCTGAGGTGTTTGAACAAAGGCTAGGATACCATTTTTCAGGTACACTGTTTTAGAGACTCGAGTATAAGAGGGTGTGAGGTAGACTAGGTAGCCTCTGGGCAGCTGGTGGTATAGTGAATAGAATGCTGAGCCTGAAGTCAGGAAGACCTGAGTTGAAATCTAACCTCAGACACTTTACTAGTTGTGTGACCCTGGGTAAGTCACTTAACCCTGGTTGTCTCCGTTGTCTCAGTGTAAAATGAGCCGGAGAGAGAATGAAAAATTACTTTAGTATCTTTGCCAATAAAAAGCCAAATGGAGTCATCAAGAGTCAGACATGACTAAATGACTAAATAAGAACAACAAAAGTCAGTCACTGAAGTCCCTTCTAACCCTAAAATGTTAGGATTCTATAGTGCCTGTCTTACTGCTATGCCCATACCAGAATGGAACCTTTGAACACTTTAAAATATAACTTCACTCTGGGCTGGGTTTCCTGCTTATGCTGCTAAATCTACCTGGAAATATAGAGTCCATATTCAAAAATATTTATGCTAAAGAAAAGTCTATAAATAATTTAATAGTTATGTTTTGGGTGTTTACTTGTTAATTTTTATGACTTGGGTAATAGAAGCCCAACTTATTCATCTGCTTTCCATTTTGGGCTTTTTGTCCCCATGCTTCATGATGGGATTTTATAGTTCCATTAATGAATCAAAATAAAATTTAAACAACGTTATAAATGCTGTGAACAACCATCTGCTTTGCCTTAATTACCAAGAACCTTAATGTGTGGCTTTCTATGCTGAATACCAATATTCACTCCTCAGAGTTGATGAAAGCCAGAACCTTTCACCTCCAAAGGAGGAAAAGCTTATGCTGACCAACTCTGAAAGGTAGAGAGTAATGCATGGAAAGGCAGCTAATAATTTACACAACTTTCCTTAATTTTTCCACATTCAGTTTATTGTGGTAAATTCCTTCTTATATACCTGGATGTAAGATTATAGATTCAGAGCTAGAAGGAAACTTCCTGGTCTTTTTCTCTAATACCCTCATTTTATAGAAAAAAAAAAACTGAGGCAAAAGGAGATTAAGAGTCATTCAAGATCACACGGAATGTGAGGGGCATAGGCGGGATTTGAAATGAAGTGTTCTAATCCCAAAGCCAGCATTCTATACACTGCACTACAGCACCTCACGCTGAGAGAGATCTGTCTTAGGGCAAGGAGGAGGAGTATCAACGGACACAAATAGCTAGCTATTTAAATTACATTGGAGATCTTTTTCTTATAGGGGGCAGGAAATTATCTCATGTTATGAGGATAGCAATGATACACATAAACATATATAGTACTTATGCATGTGTGCATGAATGCATGTATATGTACATATAAACATGATATGTGTATGCACATGCACACCTGTGTACACATGCATATGTGGGTGGGTGTGCACAATACATATATGTGGGTAGATGTGTGCACATATACATATACATACCCACCTATATATACATTTATATTTAATTGTATGCATATATATACCGACATATAAACGTATGAGATACAAATATGTTTTGCCTATGTAGATTATGTACATGTCTACTTGGGCTTTCTAAATATGATTGTTGAGATGCATTAATAGATAGATCCTTTTGTCTCCCCACTCCAACAGACTCCCTAGACTCACTAATTTTTTTTTTTTAAGTTCAGGCCATTTTTCTGTTTGCTATACCTAAAAGAGAAAGTGGTACAGCAAGCTTATATCCAATCCCTTTCCAAAAATATTCTGCTTAAAAAAAATCTATTGCTAAAAGTTAATAAAGAATAAACCCATTTATCCAAATAAATAACAAACAGAAATCAGGGGAGTTACTCAAGTTGGAACAATGGTATCATTTGTGGGACATATATTGGCATTTTGCTGTTCATTGTTGTTCAGTCCTTTTAGTGATGTTCAATTTTTTATGACACCATTTGGCGTTTTCTTGGCAAAGAAACTGGTGTGCTTTGCCATTTCCTTCTCAAGGTCATTTTACAGATGAGAAAACGGAGCCAAACTTGGTTATATGGTTTCCCTAAGATGCTTGGAAGTGTCTGAGGCTAGATTTGAAGAGAGGAAGATGAGACTTTCTGACTCTAGTCTGGTCACTCTATCCACTGTACCACCTGACTGGTCTAAATATCAACTTAGAAAATCAAAAATTTGCATTTTCTATATTCTATTCTATTTTTATTTATTTTGTTAAACATTTCACAGTTGTAGTTTAATTTGGTTTGGGCAGTAGTCTGCAGCTTGAGTGGCTCTTGAAGCAAGTTTAAAACAACTGGATTAGAATAATGTAAACAATGTGAAAGAGCCCTTTCACTGGAATACCATGAAGAAAGTTCCCTGATTTCAAACAAGGGGAAATGCCCCAAAGTCTCTAGGGAGTTAAACTAGAAATCATGGACATAAAGAGAAGTTGTTTTCTCTTCTGTCTGCTTGCTAAAGTATTATTTTTCTCTTTGGAAGTTGGTTCCAAAGAGAGCCTGGAAACACACTTTCCGTCTTGAAACAGGAAAGCAAAAGAACCTCTCTTTGCCAAAGCTCTTGCCAACTTATTCTTTCATTCAGGCACAAAGTATTGAGTCAGTACAGCACTGGAGAGAGTCCTATGAAAACATTCTCAGTTTCAACCTCATATATTGAGTTTCCCAAATGAAGTTTGATGTTTTAATAACTGAAAATGTTACTAGACTTTTGAGATGCCAAGAATGCATGTATATAGACATGTATGTACAACGTTTATGTGTATACATACAATTATACCCACATGTATATATGCATATATATTTGTGAACATTTAATACTACATGTATAATACACACTTATTTGATTATTACTAGACCAGTTATTTCATTCATGTGGGAAGTTCCTAATAAAGACCTTCCTCTACCAACACAGGTCAGCACCTGTTCTGAAAGATACTAGTCTTACAAGATTGCCTGGTCACGTATCCAGGATGCATCAAAGGTGTGCCTTAGTCCCAGGTCTTCCTGACTGAAGCCAGTTTCCTGTCCACTGAGCTGTACTAGTAGGGATGATAAAACCCCAAATATACCACTTTTTGTAATGCTTTAAGGGTTGTACTTGTTATATATATACACATGTACACACAAACACCCACATATGTATTCCCGTTAATCCACATTCCTGTTTAATTTTCTTGACTTCAAGCAGTCTTGTGATCATATCAGTAACCTCATTTTCAGAGCTAGGAAGCTAGGGAGTGCAATGGATAGAGCCCTGGGTGTGGAATCATCTTTTTGAGTTCAAAACTCACCTGAGACACTTACTAGTTGTGTGACTCCAGGCAAGTAACTTAACTACAATTCTTCAATTGTAAAATGAGTTGGAGAAGAAAATGGCAAAGCACTCCAGGATCTCTGCTGAGAAAAAACCAAATGGGATCACACAGAGTCTGACACAACTGAAAACAACAGAGCAACAATAGCATTATTACTTTCACACTGGCAATCTTGCACATCCATAACTATGTTCAATACAAAAAAAAAAAAAAAGAGGCACAATGGACAAAAGTTTGGGAGTGGCTGGGATCCTCCTACAGTCTGCTGTGCTCCCATAATCTGGGCCCCTTAAACATCTCAAGTAGTACATGAAGCAGACTTTACTGAAACCTTATTTCAACCTGATGGTTCATTAATGATCTTGAATACCAACCTTCAGCCCTGAAGGACAGAATGTCAGAGGTGATGTCCGGAACTTGTCAGTCTCAGCTTCTTCCAACAGCAGCAACTAAATTCCCAGTAATCACTCCTTTGGTTTTCAAAGGATGTCCAAGATAGAGAGGTTAACACAATATATTACACAGTACACTGCCATCTGACAGTGGAAGGGAAAATTCAGGTTTAAATTGTTTTGGTTTTAAGAATTTTATTTGCTGTATAGTATTTATGATACTGTAGATTTCATGTGTTATGAAAAGTGAATATTGTCTGAAATCAATTTGATTTTTTTTATATGTTAGCACAAAAGGTCACAGATTTCAAGGGAATTACTAGTGACAAAAAAGGTTTTGCATGTTACCAGTTTTATTTGGAGTCCTACATATTATGAGCCATTTCATGATTTTCCTGTGATAGGAAAACTATATTATAGAATTCTACCAAGTTGTTTTACTGGGGTATGGCTGCTGTGCATTCTGCAGCTGCTTGGAGCCACAGGTAAGGGTTGGGTGACAAAGGTGGATGAGCAGCCCTGAAAAGGGCTCAGCAAGCTCTTACACTGGAAGTTCCAGGCCTCCATAAACCAAGTTGAGAATAATTGACAAACCTCAAACCCATTGGTGAGTTAGAAGGATGGCTACCCCAAGCATGTGAAGACTTCCCTATGGAATGAGCAGATGAGATCAGTTTGTTCCAATGGCTGCAAAGGTGGCTGAAGCAGATGCTTTGGGGCATGTAGAGCTTAGTCAGATATCAAAGACACAAAGGTCACTCATTGCATCCCAGGCCATCACCAATCATCTTTAATTTTGTCTTGCCACTAGACTTCATTGACCCTGGAAGACAGCATGAGGCTGACAATTTTGTGGGACCGCCTAACTTAAAGCTAATTCATACAAAATTCAAGACATCACTCCATACCATAAGGTCATCAGTCCTCTTCTAAAGAATGACAACATTATCATAATGTTTTATTATAAGAACTATATGAAGAAAAGTGTTTTCAGCAATACCTAAAGAAAAATTAGTTTTCAGTGGTGGTGCAAACTTAATTCTCTGTTTCCCATTGGCTCAATGTATCAACATTTGCATTATTTAACTTTTGTTCCATTTTCTAGTAGCAGTACCCCCACAAAATTTTGGGTTTGACTATCTCTATCTATTTATCTATCTA
The DNA here is from genome assembly GCF_019393635.1 of Dromiciops gliroides. NCBI lineage: Eukaryota > Metazoa > Chordata > Mammalia > Microbiotheria > Microbiotheriidae > Dromiciops > Dromiciops gliroides. Next base: position 19,597,124 of record NC_057862.1, read on the forward strand.
TCTATCTATCTATCTATCTATCTATCTATCTATCTATCTATCTATCTTTCTATCTATCTATCTTTCTATCTATGTAGCTATATCTATATCTGTATATCTATATATCTCTACATCATATCTATCTATCATCTATCTCTATATCTATCTCTCTATATCTGTCTATACTATATCTATCTATATTTCTATCTACCTATATATCTATAATCTATATCTATCTATATATCTTTCTATCTCTATCTCTATCTTTCTATCATCTATCTCTATATCTATCTAAATCTATGTCTATACCTATATCTATATTTATACCTATCTATATTTATACCTACCTATGTGTGAACTCTTTGCAGACAGGGATAATCCCACTTTTGTCTTCATCCTTTTTTGAATTCTGAATTTTAATTTTTTTTGTCTTTTTTAACCCCATGTCTGACACATATTAGGCTAATAAGAAAAAAAAATATTGATGAATTGTAAAGTATAAAACACATTATGATTTCATTTGATCCTCTTACCATGGTAGGAAGTAGATATTGCAGGTATTACCATTCTCATTTTATAAATGAGAAAACTGAAAGTCATCAAGTGAATTGCCATGATCACACAATGCAGTACGTGAATGCTTAAAAAAAAATCTAACAGTGTATTTAGAAGACATATGGGAAATGCTAAGTATAATCTACAGCTATTTATCCTTTAAACTTTCTAAATTTGGTCCTAGGCATTTTGAAAGAGAGATGATATGTATTCAGATACAATGGACAGAGAAAACTAACTCATGTATTTCAGGGTGAACAGTTGATTAATATCATTACAATACCATTTATAACAGCACTGCAAACAAATTAATATGCATTGAGCTGCAGGGACACAAAGGAGAAGCATATGAAGATAAACTATGTGTAAACAATGTCATACCCCATGGAACTTGTGTGAAATGGAAATGATTATTGAATTAGAACCTTAGAATCTTGCTAAACAAAACATTGAATTCTATTCCCTTTGGGGAAGGACAGATTATCTTATTGATCCAGAAGAATTCTAGATTTTCCATTTGGAGGTGGGGATGGGATGACATGGTGATGGAGACCATCCAGTCAAGCTCTCTTATTTTATTAAGCTCCATTATATTATTTTATTTCATATTTTAGAAATACATCTGGTTGCTTATACTTCCCTGTTGTGGCACCCATAGAACCTTATCCAAAAAATTAATAAGTAAAACATTCCAAAACAATCACCATCCATACATTCCCAAACATAACCCAATTTTTTCACACAGGAGTGAGCAGATAAGGGGTCATGTGGAACCAATACTGACCATTTCATTTTGTCCTACTTCTCTTATCCCTTGGGGTAGCCAGTTGTTTTTGTTTGTCCTTCATTCCCAAAGAGGATCAATCATATCAGGAGGGTTACATCTCGGCTTGCACATGAATTAGACTTAGGAGAGGCAGAGTGGTGCAAAATCAACAGCCTCACTCTCACCTCCAGAGCCATTTGAGTCCAGTGGCAAGACTTGGGTCAGGACAACTGGAGATGATCTATGGTTACACAATTGCAATACTTTTATAATAATAATAATAATAATAATAAGTAGGAAATAATAGTTAGTTATTCTCTGCTTCCTCCCAGATTCATTTTTCCACATCCTCCTTTATTTCCTACAAGTTTCCCCATGTATCTCTGAATTCCTTATATTCATCATTCCTTAGACACAGGATAGAAATTGAGCCTGTAATTTCATTGGCATATAGATCTCCCTTTATAAATACAAATCAGTATCTTCTTTATACATTTAGAGCTGCCTATAGTACTGAGAATATAAGTGACTTGTCCAGGATCACAAAGAAAGAATATATAAAGGGAGAGATGACCTCAGGTCTTCCTCATTCCAAGGTCATCTCTCTAAGCACTACACTATTCTACCTGTCATTCTTTACTCATCCCTTAATCCCATCATTCCTCATGATACAATTATGTTATCATGTTCATATAACAAACATTATTTAGTCATCTTCCCAAACAATTTTCACTCAATTTGTTTCTAGTATTTTGCTACCCAGAAAAAATGTTAGTAATCAATAGGTCCATAGGGATCAAACTTTTGATTCTCTATGTCATCTGATATAAATGGCAGGTAGCAAAAACGGTGGGTCAATAATGATGGAAAATGTTCTACATCCAGAAAAAGGAACTGTGGAATCTGGATGTGGATTAAACCATACTATTTCTACTTTTTTTCTTTTTGTTTTTGTTTTTTGAGATTTTTTTTCCTTTTGTTCTGATTCTTCTTTCACAACAAGAGTAATGCAGAAATATGTTTGATGTGATTGTACATATCTAACCTATATCAGATTATTTTCTGTCTTGGGGAGGGGGGAGGAAAAGGAGGTAAGGAGAAAATTTGGAACTCAAAATCTTATGTTAAAAAATTTTTAAACTAAAACAGGGGCGGCTAGGTGGCACAGTGGATAAAGCACCGGCCCTGGATTCAAAAGTACCTGGGTGTAAATCCGACCTCAGACACTTGACACTTACTAGCTGTGTGACCCTGGGCAGGTCACTTAACCCTCATTGCCCTCCAAAAAAACAAAAAAAACAAACAAAACAAAAAAAAACCCTAAAACAAAAAAAAAAACAACACTGTGTCAAAGAATATTAACAAAGTGGAGTCATTTCTTGCACAAGTATAAATTGACTTTACGGATAAGGACATGAATGCCCAAAGAAGATAACCTTTTTGCAAATAGGGATAATTTACTTCATTGTACTTGTATCCCCATTGTCTAATAAAACTGGATTGATCCTATTTTACAGATGAGAAAAAACCCAAGTACAGGAAAATTATATTACTTAAGAAAGTCACACAGCAAGTGACAATGCTAGTCTAGATGTGAGAACTATTGCTCTCTTCACTTTGTCATGCTGCTCCTACCTTCGACTACATCTTGTGTGAGGTCTTCCAAATAGTCCTATATGGAAATGACATTGAACTAATTACATCATTTTCCAAAATATTTCAGAACCTCTTAAATGAGATCCACAGTCATTCAAAAGTGTTTGAACTCAGATCTACACAGAAAAACAAATAGCAAGTGGATGAATAATGCCTGCTATCTAAACTAAGATGTGTTTGAATTGATTACCTTTTGAGTTGTCAATTAAGACAGACTGGAAATAGATAAAGAACTGGGCCCATAACTAAAAAGGAGAGGAAAAGCAGGCTGAATTCTTTGGCAAATCATATAATTATTTTAATGACTCCAAGTTCTCCCTGAAATAAAAACTCACTTTTAAAAAGTTCTGCCATGGGGGCGGAGCCAAGATGGCAGAGAGGAAGCAGCAAGCTGCCTGAGCTCTCCTTCTGTTCCCTCAAAACGAACATTAAATCAAGCCTCTGGACAGATTCTGAAACTACAGAACCTGCAAAGAGACAGAGAGACACAGTCCTCCAACCAGAGATAATTTAGAGACTTCAGGAAAAGGTCAGTCTGACTCGGGCAAAAGGGAGGCCCAGCGCAGGGCAGCAACCCAGCGCCGAGGGGGTCGGGGCAAGTCAGCAGGAGCTGCGGGCCACAGCCGAACAACTGAGGCTCCCGGAACCTGGTTCAAAAATCTGGTGGCCAAAAAGGACAGTGGAAAAACTTACCTGCACTGGCCTAGAGGGCCACGAACGGCGGGATCAGACGCTGGGGTCTGGCGCCTGGCTGGCCGAGCACAATCATACAGGTAGTGCAGGGCGGGGCATCTCCACACACCATAAAGGCCTCAGAGTAAAAGCCCGGTCACACAGCACCTATACACCTGCACAAGAAGCCCAAAACAGGGACCCTGGTGCCCCCAGAGCAGACCTCAACTTAAAGAATAAATAAATAAGCTGCAATAATGAGTAAGAAGCAAAAAAGAGCCCTCTCCATTGAGAGCTTCTGTATCAATAGGGAAGAAGCCAACACAAACTCAGATGAGGACAATAGCCTCAAATTGTCTACATCTGAAGCCTCACAAGGGAAGGTGAATTGGTCGCAAGAACAAAAAGCCTTCCTGGAAGAGCTCAAAAAGGATTTTAAAAATCAATTGCAAGAGGTAGAAGAAAAAATGGGGAGAGAAATGAAAGCAAAACAAAAAAACTATGAAAAAAGAATCAGCAGCTTGGAAAAGGAAGCTGAAGAAAACAAAGCCTTAAAAAATTCATTTGGCCAAATGGAAAAAAAGCTGCATAATCTCACTGAAGAAAACAATACCTTAAAAAATTCACTTGGCCAAATGGAAAAAAAGGTACATAATCTCACTGAAGAAAACAATACCTTAAAAAGTTCACTTAGCCAAATGGAAAAAAAAGGTGCATAATCTCACTGAAGAAAACAATGCCTTAAAAATTAAAGTGGGACAGTTGGAAGAAAAGGAATCCATGAGACACCAAGAATCAGTCAAGCAGAATAAAAAAAATGAAAAAATAGAAGAAAATGTGAAATACCTCATTGGAAAGACAACTGATCTGGAAAACAGATCGAGGAGAGACAATTTGAGAATCACTGGACTGCCTGAAAGCCATGACCAGAAAAAGAATCTAGATACCATATTCCAGGAAATTATTAAGGAGAACTGCCCTGATATCATAGAATCAGAGGATAAAATCATCATTGAAAGAATCCACCGATCACCTCCTGAAAGAGACCCCAAAAGGAAAACTCCAAGGAATATTGTAGCCAAATTCCAGAATTATCAGGTGAAGGAGAAAATACTCCAAGCAGCCAGAAAGAAGCAATTTAAATATCATGGAGCCACAGTCAGGATTGCTCAGGACCTGGCAGCTTCAACATTAAAGGGCCGCAAGGCTTGGAATATGATATTCCGGAAGGCAAAGGAGATTGGATTGCAGCCGAGAATCTATTACCCAGCAAAAATGTGCATTTTCTTTCAGGGGAAAAGATGGACATTTAATGACATTGGGGACTTTCAATCTTTCCTGGTGAAAAGACCAGAACTGGATAGAAAATTTGATCTCAACATACAAGACTCAAGAGAAGTTTAAAAAGGTAAACAGAGGGGAAAAAAAGTTACCCTATTAGGTTAAACTGTTTATATCCCTACACAGGAAGATAATACTCATAACTCTTAAGAACTGTAAATGTATTTGGGCAGAGAGAAGGACTTTATATAGAGGGTATAAATATAAATTGTCTTTGATGTGATGATACAAAAGAATTAAGGGGATAAAAAGGGAGTCTATGAGGAGGAGAGGAAAGGGGAGGTGGAATGGGATGAATTATATCATATGAAGAGGTGGAAAAAAACCTATTATAATAGAGGGAAAGAAAGGAGGGGGGAACATGGTTTCAACCCTATTCTCATTAGATTTGACTCAAAGAGGGAATAACATATACGTTCATTGGGATAAAGAAACTTAACTCATTCTTTAGGGAAACAAAAGGGGAAGGGAAAGGGGGGGACTGATAGAAGGGAGGACAAAAGCAAGGGAGAAAAGGGTAAAGAAAAGAGAGAGGGGTGATAAAAAGGGAGGGCAGATTGGGGGAGGCAGGGGTAAGAAGTAAAACGTCGGTGAGGAGGAATAGGGTGAAAGAAGGGGGGAAAAGTACAAAGGGGGTAAATAGAATGGAGGGGAATAGACAGTCAGTAATAATAACTGTGAATGTGAATGGGATGAACTCTGCTATAAAAGGGAAGCGAATTGCAGAGTGGATTAAAAAACAGAACCCTACAATATGCTGTTTACAAGAAACACATTTGAAGCAGAGAGATACACACAGAGTAAAGATAAAAGGCTGGAGCAGAATATATTATGCCTCAGCTAAAGTAAAAAAGGCAGGGGTAGCAATCCTTATCTCAGACAAAGTGCAGGCAAAAATAGATCTCATTAAAAGAGATAAGGAAGGAAATTACATCTTACTTAAAGGTACTATAGATAATGAAGTAATATCAATATTGAATATGTATGCGCCAAGTGGTATAGCATCCAAGTTCTTAGAGGAGAAGTTAAATGAGTTACAAGAGGAATTAGACAGTCATACTATACTAGTGGGGGATCTGAATCTCCCCCTCTCAGAATTAGATAAATCTAGCCAAAAAATAAATAAGAAAGAAGTGAAAGAGGTGAATAGATTACTAGAAAAGTTAGACATGATAGATGTCTGGAGAAAATTGAATGGGGATAGAAAGGAATATACCTTTTTCTCAGCAGTACATGGCACATTTTCAAAAATTGACCATGTATTAGGGCACAAAAACATCATAGTCAAATGTAGAAAGGCAGAAATAGTAAATGCATCCTTCTCAGATCATGATGCAATAAAAATTACATGTAAGAAAGAGCCAGGGAAAAGTAGAATGAAAATCAATTGGAAACGAAATAATTTCATTCTAAAGAATGAATGGGCCAAACAAGAAATCATAGAAACAATCAATAACTTTATCCAAGAGAATGACAATAATGAGACAACATACCAAAATCTATGGGATGCAGCCAAAGCAGTGCTTAGGGGAAAATTTATAGCTCTAAATGCTTACATGAATAAGAAAGAGAAAGAGGAGATTAATGAATTGGGCATGCAACTTAAAAAGCTAGAAAAAGAACAAATTAGAAATCCCCAATTAGACACTAAATTAGAGATCCTGAAAATTAAAGGAGAAATCAATAAGATTGAAAGCAAAAAAACTATAGAATTAATCAATAAAACTAAGAGCTGGTTTTATGAAAAAACCAATAAAATAGATAAAATACTGGTTAATTTGATTAAAAAAAAGAAAGAAGAAAACCAAATTACCAGTATCAAAAATGAAAAGGGTGATGTTACCACCAATGAAGTGGAAATTAAAGCAATAATTAGGAAATATTTTGCCCAACTGTATGCCAATAAATTTGACAATCTAAATGAAATGGATGAATATTTACAAAAATACAAACTGCCCAGGTTAACTGAAGAGGAAATAAAATCCTTAAATAAACCCATATTAGAAAAAGAAATTGAACAAGCTATTAATGAACTCCCTAAGAAAAAATCCCCAGGGCCAGATGGGTTTACGGGTGAATTTTACCAAACATTTAAAGAACAATTAATTCCAATATTATACAAATTATTTGGAAAAATAGGTGAAGAAGGAGTTCTACCAAATTCGTTTTATGACACAAATATGGTGGTGATACCAAAACCAGGCAAAGCAAAAACAGAGAAAGAAAATTATAGACCAATTTCCCTAATGAATATTGATGCTAAAATCTTAAATAAGATATTAGCAAGGAGATTACAGCAAGTGATCACCAGGATAATACACTATGACCAGGTGGGATTTATACCAGGAATGCAGGGCTGGTTCAACATTAGGAAAACTATTAACATAATCAACCACATCAATAAGAAAACCAACCAAAATCATATGATTATCTCAATAGATGCAGAGAAAGCTTTTGACAAAGTACAGCACCCATTCCTAATAAAAACACTAGAGAGTTTAGGAATAGGGGGAGCTTTCCTTAGAATAATAAACAGTATCTACCTAAAGCCATCAGCAAGTATTATATGCAATGGAGATAAATTAGAGGCCTTCCCAATAAGATCAGGGGTGAAACAGGGATGTCCATTATCACCCCTATTATTTAATATTGTCTTAGAAATGTTAGCTTTAGCAATCAGAGAAGAGAAAGGAATTAAAGGAATTAGAATAGGCAAGGAGGAAACAAAACTATCACTCTTTGCAGATGATATGATGGTATACTTAAGGAATCCTCGAGAATCAAGTCAAAAATTACTTGAAACAATTAACAACTTTAGCAAAGTAGCAGGATATAAAATAAATCCACATAAATCATCAGCATTTCTATACATGACCAACAAAGTCCAGCAGCAAGAGATAGAAAGAGAAATTCCATTTAAAGTAACGGTAGGTAATATAAAATACTTGGGAGTCTACTTGCCAAGACAAACCCAGGAACTCTATGAACACAACTACCAAACACTCTTCACACAAATCAAATCAGATCTAAATAATTGGAAAGATATCAATTGCTCATGGATAGGCAGAGCTAATATAGTAAAAATGACAATACTGCCTAAATTAATTTACTTATTCAGTGCCATACCAATCAGGCTACCTAAAAATTATTTTATACAGCTAGAAAAAATAATAACAAAATTCATCTGGAAAAACAAAAAATCAAGAATATCCAGGGAAATAATGAAAAAAAATTCACAGGAAGGTGGGTTAGCGGTACCAAACCTGGAGCTTTACTATAAAGCGGCAGTCATCAAAACTATCTGGTACTGGCTAAAAAATAGAGTGGTAGATCAATGGAATAGGCTAGGCTCAGGAAATGCAGTAGTAAATGACACTAGTAATGTAGTGTTTGATAAACCCAAAGATTCCAGCTTCTGGGATAGGAACTCAGTATTTGACAAAAACTGCTGGGAAAAATGGAAGATAGTATGGCAGAAATTAGGCTTAGACCAACATCTTACACCTTATACTAAAATAAGGTCAAAATGGATACATGATTTAGACATAAGAGGTGATACCATAGGTAAATTAGGAGAGAAAGGAATAGTGTACCTATCAGATCTTTGGAAAGGAGAACAGTTTTTGACCAAACATGAGATAGAGTATATTATAAAATGCAAAGTGGATAATTTTGATTATATTAAATTAAAAAATTTTTGTACAAACAGAAGCAATGCATCCAAAATTAGAAGGGAGGCAGAAAGCTGGGAAACAATTTTTGAGGCCAGTGCTTCTGATAAAGGCCTCATCTCTAAAATATATAGGGAATTAAATCAAATTTATAAGAATCCAAGTCATTCCCCAATTGAGAAATGGTCAAAGGATATGAACGGGCAGTTTTCTGATGAAGAAACCAAAGCTATCTATTCCCATATGAAAAAATGCTCTAAATCTCTAATGATTAGAGAGATGCAAATTAAAACAACTCTGAGGTACCACCTGACACCTATCAGATTGGCTAAAATGACAAAAAAGGAAGATAATAAATGTTGGAGAGGCTGTGGGAAAATTGGAACACTAATGCATTTTTGGTGGAGCTGTGAGCTGATCCAACCATTCTGGAGAGCAATTTGGAATTATGCCCAAAGGGCGATAAAGCTGTGCATACCCTTTGACCCAGCAATCCCACTTTTAGGTCTTTTGCCCAAAGAAATCATGGAAGGGGGAAAGGGACCCACATGTACAAAAATATTTATAGCTGCTCTTTACGTGGTAGCAAGGAATTGGAAGTTGAGGGGGTGCCCATCAATTGGGGAATGGCTGGACAAGTTGTGGTATATGAATACAATGGAATACTATTGTGCTGTAAGAAATGATGAGCAGGAAGAGTTCAGAGAAACCTGGAGGGTCTTGCGTGAGCTGATGATGAGTGAGATGAGCAGAACCAGAAGAACATTGTACACAGTATCATCAACATTGAGTGTTGACCTACTGTGATGGACTATATTCTTCTCACCAATGCAATGGTACAGAAGAGTTCCAGGGAACTCATGATAGAAGAGGATCTCCAAATCCAAGAAAAAAAAAAGAAAGAAAGAACTGTGGAGTATAGATGCTGATTGAACCATATTATTTCTTTTGTTCTGGGTGCTGTTGTTTTTCTAGTTTGAGGTTTTTCATCATTGCTCTGATTTTTCTCTTATAACATGACTAATGCAGAAATATGTTTAATGTTATTGTGCATATATAAATAACCTATATCAGATTACCTGCTGTCTAGGGGAGGGGGGAGGGAGGGGAAGGAGGGAGAAAAATCTGAAATTGGAAAGCTTGTATAAACAAAAGTTGAGAACTATCTTTACATGTAATGGGAAAAAAATAAAATACTTTATTACAAATCTTTAAAAAGTGTGTATGGTGGATGTGATCATCCTCCAGGAAACAAAGAACCGTAAAAGATTTGTCATACAAAGTATGCAATTGGATAAATGAATAACCCTGCTCCTCAAAATAAAACAAATTTTGATTGATTAAGTAGCAAGAATAAATAAAAATTTACAAACAGCCTGAGTGCCTCACAGCTAGAATAGAAGGGCCCCTTCTAGGAGATTGGTAAGAGAACATGATCTAAGTGACAAAGTAAAAATGTAATCCATGGATATGTTGTAATCAGCATTATCCTGAAGTTAGTACAGTGCTTGGCATAAAATAAGTGCTAAAGAAAAGCTAGTTGATTGATCATTGGAGGGAAGCCTCCTATCAATAAGATCATAGATCCATTGCATACACTTAAATGCCAGACTGTAAACTCCCTGACTGCAGCAAACCATTTCATCTAAATTTTATAGCTTCCATAAATTCAACAGGCACAATGATCTGCACACGGTAAATATTTACTAAATTTTTCAATCATGGTCCTCCTAGAATTGTCCACTGAAAGTATATTAAAACCCCTAAAGGGTAGAATGGCTTTATCTGATTCATAAGAATGTTGGCTTAATTTTTATACTTCATCCAAGTATCTAGAATCATAAGATTTAGAATTAGAAGGAATCTTACTGTTTTTGTCCTTCTCTGAATCCCCAATCCTTAGAAGTACCTGGCACGTTGTAAGCACTCAATAAATGTTTGTTGATATGATTGATTCACCTGAACTGACATAAAGGAGTAAAAAGCTTAATCACTTTCCCAGTTTTGGGGGTGGCATGAGGGGTGGTCATTTGTAGGGCCTGGACTTGAACTCTGGTCACCTGAGTAGATCTAGTTGTCTTTCCCCAATGCTGTGCTTCATTGAAAAGAAATTGTGCTTTATGCTATCTCTCAAATCCTTATAAGTCTCACATGCTAGTACTGATGCATTTTAATATACTCTTTGGGAGGTATGGCTAACCTTTTATTAAATTATTAATTTTATTTAATTATGCCCTCACACACACATAGACCCACTAATTTTGAAAAGGGAGAAAGTCGATTAAAATGTTCTAGAATGAATTACCATGAAATAATAATGAGCACTTACAGCCTTTGCATTTAGGCAGGTACATTGAAATTACTAATAACATCTGTCAAAAGTTCTGCCCATGGGGGCAGCTAGGTGGCGCAGTGGATAGAGCACCGGCCCTGGAGTCAGGAGTACCTGAGTTCAAATCCGGCCTCAGACACTTGACACTTACTAGCTGTGTGACCCTGGGCAAGTCACTTAACCCCAACTGTCTCACTAAAAAAAAAAAAAAAAAAAAAAAGTTCTGCCCAGGGGCAGCTAGGTGGCACAGTGGATAGAGCACTGGCCCTGGAGTCTCAGGAGTACCTGAGTTCAAATTTGACCTCAGACACTTAACACTTACTAGCTGTGTGACCCTGGGCAGGTCACTTAACTCCAATTGCCTCACCAAAAAAGAAAAAAGAAAAGTTCTACCCAGTCAAGATTCAAAGTGGATCCCCCCACTTTTAGTTAGAGTTCCTAAATGTCTTTTGGTTTACTGTACTATATTCAGGCCCTAAAAATATAAAAATCATATCTTCTTGAAGAGTTGATTTTCTCTATAACTGAGTTTCCCCTAGCCTCATTTTCCTCATTTGTAAAATGAGAAGATTGGACAACATGACCTTGAAAGCCACTCTTACCTCAAAATCTATTATTTTTGTTCCTTTTCTTAGCAATGGGAAAGCAACAAATTGCATCTTTTCAAATATAAGTTCTTTACAAGTAGGGGAGGTTTCATTCATTGTATTTGTACCTCCATCATGAAACCGCGTTTGACATTTAAGGGATGATTACTAAAAGTTTTTAAATTAATTTTTCTTGGTCATTTCCATTATCATAAGATCATCTTTCTCATTTCCAAACTCTAGATACTCTCTTTGGATTATATTTACACACAAAACCCTTCACTGGCAAATTATATATATATATATATATATATACATACACATATACATATATATACACATATATGTATGTATATATATACATATATATGTATGTATGTATATGTGTGTATGCATATATGTATGTATGTATGTGTGTGTGTGTGTGTGACAAGAAGGAATCTCAAAGTCCCCCAAAGTGCCACTAAGACATGCTCCATATAGATAAGACCTGGTTAGTCCATCTATGTATTTTTTTTCATTCCTAATGTTCCTTTTTAAAATTCCACTTCCACCTGTGTATCTATTCATGTGTCTCAGAGATCACACTCCCCTTATATTTAGTAGAATGCTTAGCACGTTAGTAGAAAAGGACAAGAAAAACATTAAAAGAAAGTGAAAATTCAGGCAAAATAGTCACCTCCTGAACCCCTCTTTCATAATGGGGTTTTGGGACTCCCAAGAGGCCCTGCTGAGCCTGGCCTGACCTTTCTTGAGGTCACCTCAGAGTCAGGAAGTTACCTCATTCAAAACCACATGTACCTAAAAGCCTTTTTCCCACCAGGGGGTGTATTTTCTGAACTCTGACCTCAGTCCATTTGACTTATGGACTACCCTCAAATCTAGTGAACCAATGGATTTGAGTAATGCTAGCCAATTACCTTTAAACAATGTGTATAAGCAGGCTATGCTTCTGCCCTCAGCAAGCTTGCACTGACACACACTCCTTTGGCTCAGGAATTGGGTGAGAACAGACGCAGCCCATTAGGGTTTCCCATTTTCTCTCTTCTCTCTCTTCTTTTTCCTAGCTAAGCTTTCCTATCTTTCAGAGCCATGTGCCCTCTCTTTACTAATACTTAATATGCTTTAATAAATGCTTAATGCCCCCAAACTGGTTCAGTAGCCTTTAATTTCTAAGCAACAAATATGTTAAACCCCAGCTAATTTTCCCTACCCTTGGGAAAGAAATAGGCTGACCACATATAGTTTTTTAATTATTATTATAAAAGTATTTATTATTTTCCATTTATATGTAGAGATTGTTTTCAACATTTTAAATAAGATTTCTAGTTTAAAATTTTCCTCCATCCCTCCCCCTTCCCCAAGACAACAAGTAATCTGATATAGGTGATATATGTACAATCACATTAAACGTATTTCTGTATTAGTCTTGTCTGACCACATATAGTTTTACTCACCATATCTGTCAGACAGCAGAGGATTCTCTGAATTAAAAAGGTTTACATTCTAATAAGGAAGAAAACATAAATATGAAATATACATAAAATTATATACAGGATTAATTAAAGGTAATCTCAGACTAATGAACTATCTCTTGAGAGAAACAACAATGGGGATAATATCATTGGACTAGGGGCAGCTAGATGGCACAGTGGTTAGGGCACTTGCCCTGGATTCAGGAGTACCTGAGTTCAAATACGGCCTCAGACACTTGACACTTGCTAGCTGTGTGACCCTGGGCAAGTCACTTATCCCCCATTGCCCCACCAAAAAAAAATATCATAGGACCATAGATTATATGAAGGAGAGGAAAGTATTAGAGGACTAGAAAGATTGGAAGGGGCTAGGATATGAATGGCTTTAAATGCCAAAGACAAGACTTTATATATGATCTTGGAGGCAACAGAGAACACTGGATATAAAGCTGACATGATCAGAACAGCACTTTAGCAAGATCACTTTGATAGCTAAGTGGACTGAAATGGGAAGAGACTTGATGCTGGGAAACCAACCAGCAGGCTATCACAATAATCCAAGAATGAGATGATAATGTCCTGAACAAGGGTAGTGGCAGGGACACAGGAGAGAAGGGGGCATAAAATAGAGTTGCTGAGAAGGAAGAAATGATAAAACGTGACAATGGATTTGATATGGGATTTAAAAGAGGTTGAGGAAATGAAGATGAGACATAGATTGCAAGCCTGGATTACTTAAAGGACTATAGTGCCCTCAACAGTAATAGAGAAGTTAGGAAGATGGAAGGGTTTGGGCAAAAGATAACAAATTCAGTTTAGAACACGCTGAATTTAAGATTTCTAAGGGACATCTGATTTGAAATGTCTAATAGCCAGTTAGAGACATGACCTAGGAGGTCAAGGCTAGAGAAATAGATTGGGGATGCATATGCATAGGGATGAGAATTGAGCCCTTGGTAGCTATCTTCAGGATGAAATGGGAAGTGCTATCAATGACTTCTTCAAGATTGCAAAATTTTATCTCTTATAACTTCTTTTCCTTATCAAGGATTCCCTTCACACTCATTTTAACTACATCTTACCTAATTAATAATACAGGAAGGCAGTCTCCTAAGGACTTTCCTGCTAATGAAAGTTCTCTTCAAGCATTATGTCAAGTATTCAATCTAGATCTACAAATAAGTGACTCACCTTTCTGCATAGAACCATAAATTTCAAGCTAAATGAGGCCTTATAGATCAACATCTCCATTGACCCCACCCTCTCAACCACATTCATTTTTAAAAATTTTTAATTAATTAATTATGTTTTATTAATAAAAGTATTTTATTCTTTTCCAGTTACATATAAGGATAGTTTTCACCATTTGTTTTCATAGGATTTTTAGTTCCAAATTTTTCTCCCACCCTCCCTTTCCTCCCTCATCCCCAAGACAGAAAGTAATCTGATATAGGTCATGTATGTGCTATCACATTAAACATATTTCTTCATTAGTAATATTGTGAAAGAAGAATCACAGCACAAGGGAAAAACCTCAAAAAAGAAAGAAAAAAATCCCCAAAGTAGTAATAGTATAGTTCAATCTGCATTCATAATCCACAGTTCTTTTTTTTCTGGATGTTGAGAACATTTTCTATCATGAAGTTCTTTGAAATTGTTTTTGATTATTGCACTGCTAAAAAGAGTAGTCTATCACCATTGTTCATCACACAATGTTGCTGTTACTGTGTACAATTTTCTCCTGGTTCTGCTCCTCTCAGTTAGCATCAGTTCATGTACATCCTTCCAGGTTTCTCTGAACTCCTGCTCATCATTTCTTTTCACATTGATTTTTTAAAACTTTGTGTTCTAAATTTTCTTCCCCCCTCCCTCCTCGATCCTCCCTATGAAACCAGGCAATTCAATATAAGTCATACATGTGCAGTTATGCAAAACATCTTCACATTACTCAGGTTGTGAAAGAAAATAGACAAAATAACTTTAGAAAGAGAAGCTAACAAATAAAATTATACTTCAATCTGTATTCAGATACTATCAATTTTTCCTCTGTTGGTGGCTTACATTTTTCATGTCCTTCTGATATCCTGCTTATTATTTCTTTCACAGTTACTCTTGCTAACTGTATTATCCTCATATTATTCCCTCCCCTTGGTATTTACTCTATTTTCTATCTTCCTTCACCCTATCCATCCTCAAAAGTGTTTTGCTTTTTACTGCCCCCTCTCCTAATCTGCCCTTCCTTCCTTCACCTCTCCCCCCATCACCTTCCCCTCCAACTTTCCCTCAGATCACAATAAATTACTATACCCACTTAAGTGTGTATGTTATTCCTTCTTTGAGCCAATTATGATGAGAGTAAGGTTCACTTACTCCCTCACTCCTTCCCCATCTTCCCCTCCACTCCATAAGCTTTTTCTTGTTTCTTTTATGTGAGCTACTTTTCCCTAGGCCAACTCTCCATTTTCCTTTCTTCCACTTCATTCCTCTTACACTTTAGCTTTATTTTAAAGATGTCATCATGGGTCAGAACCAGGACATTTCACTCCAACTCCAGCAGAGACCGCAGCCACTTCACCCTGGCCAACCACCAAACCCTCTCACCTGTCTGCGAGCCAAGAGTCAGAAGAAGCTGCTGGAACTGAAGGCTCCAATGCCCTGAAGGTGCAGTGTGTTCCAGGTTGGGTTCATACTGCACACTGAGCTCCTCTCTCAACCTGAAGAGCAGGTGATTCCAGTTGCAGTCTTTGGCTGGAAAATTGTCTCACTCTGTTCTTATGTGGGATAGGCTACTCTGGGAGTTGTTTTATGGTCTTATTTATGGAGTATTTGGATTAATTATTAGGAGCTTGGGGAAGTCACAGCCTTTCCTCTGCCATCTTGGCTCTGCCCCCAGCCACATCTATTTTAAATCCTGGGAAGGTTGAATAAATTGCTGACTTGGCCCAGGTCACAGAGGCAATGAGTATCAGAGGCAGGCTTACACTATGCTAGAGTCATAATGCATTCATAAAATGCCTTATTGGGAGTGGAATGGAGGGAAGAATGGAGATGGGATGGTATTCTAGTTTGAACCAACTTCCCCTCCAGACTACTTCAAGTGATTAGAAATGCCACCAGGAGCACAAAAATGATCCACCGAATTCAGAGTCTCAAAGAGCTGTGTTAGTCAGGAAGGCTCTAAACTCAAAAACAGCCTAGACTCTGGAGGAGGTGAAGCAGGATCAGGGTATATGAGGGGCTTCAATTGGCCTAATGTAATCTAGGGAAATTGCATTGGGTTAATGGTCAACACATGAATTCAAGTCCTTCCTCTCTAAAATATGCTGGCTCCCTGATGTTGGAGATGATGTGCATATATATTATCACCATCATCATCAGAGCTAGCATTTATATAGCACTTAAAGATTTTGTCAAATACATCACAAATATTGTCTCATCTTAACCTAGCAACAACCTTGAGAGTTAGGTACAATTATCATCCTCATTTTGCAGATTAACAAATTAAGTCGTATCAAGGTTAAGTGATTTGTCCAGGATTGCACAGCTAGTACGTTTTTAAGGCTGGATTTGAATTCAGGTCTTCCTTAACTCTAGGCCCAGGGCTCTATCCACTGTGCCTCCTAACCACCTTCAGATGACCCCAAGGTCCCATCCAGGTACAAGTCAATGATTTTGATATAGTATGATGTATTTCAGTTCATCATAGCTGAGGACAAGAAGATCAGGATGCAAACTCCAGGCCTCCAGCGTATTTTGGAAGAGAGAGGGTGAATATGTTGGCTGTGAAAGTTTAACTCTCGCAGGAAATATTAAAATGTACCTCGGTTGCTATTCAGCACAGAGCAATAGTGGAGAGCCCTTTCGATAACTTTAACCTTGTTATAACAGATGTTCCGTGAACTCAAGTGGAACACTAGCTGACTTCAGAGAGCTGAGAGAAACTCATTCTCCTTCCCACTGATGCTGCATCAGGACAATTGAGGAGAGTGGCAGAAGGAGAAGAAACAGGGGGTAGCACCCTGAGTTCTTCAGTGCCTGGAGAATTGAGACACTGAACAGGGGAGACAGCAAAGAGGGCCTCAGATATCTTTGGAAACAGAGCAAAAATAAAGGCAGATGCAGGCATTTGGGGATTAGCATGGAGCCCTGGGAGAGGATTTGGAGGAAGTCCAATTGGGAGCAAGGTTCTCCCAGTATGTCTTTTGGACTGGAATCCCACTTTGTATCCATACTGGCACATCTTTCCAACAGCTGTCCTAAGGAACAGTCTAACACTTGGACTCTTGGTTACTTTCCTTGTCTATATGACTTAGAAGTTAAGAAAGCAGTATTTCCCCTTAAACCATGCTTAATTTAAGCCATGCGATACCATAGTGTACTTGGGAGAACACCAAATCTGAAGTCAGAGAATCAGGGTACAAACATAAACTCTGTCTTATTTTCTGTTTGACTTCTGATAAGTCACCTGACCTTCCTGAGCCCCATTTTCCTTGTCTGTAAAATGAAGATTTAAGACTCCATATAATCTTTCCAATTCTAAGTCTGATTGATTGCCATCTCAAAGTACATGTTTAGAAGGTGTCTCATGCCTAAAGAGAAAAACCTTAACTAAGGTATGGAAGACCATTCAGAAGAGTTAAGCACTGTGTTACTGCTTAGATTTTAGTTCCTGAAGCTGACTATTTAAATAAAGCTTTCTGCATTTATTAAGACACTTATTATAGGAAAATGTGTTTGCTGAACCTGACTCCATGCACAAAGGCTAAGACCTAGGAACACAAAAATAATTTAATTTAGTAAGATTTATTTTGTTCAACATAGAGCCAGGTTCAGCAAACATATATCTCATTTTGCAGAGGATATTAAACAAGAGAATGCAAAACATTTCTAAACTGTTTCCATTCCTGTACACAAGAGGTTGCGACATTAGGCTTAAAGCATTATAGCTAGTTCTCCCATGGTCTTCAAAGTAAGAAAGAGGCATACCAAATTATATCAAAACACAACATGGGGGGGGGCAGCTAGGTGGCATAGTGGATAAAGCACCGACCCTGGATTCAGGAGGACCTGAGTTCAAATCTAGCCTCAGACACTTGACACTTAATAGCTGTGTGACCCTGGGCAAGTCACAACCCCCAATTGCCTTACAAAAAAAGGCAACGTGGGATAGTGGGAATACAACTGAATTTGGAGTAAGGACCCCTTGTTTTAAATCCAGTCTTTGACATTTGTTACCTATAGAACCTTGGACAAGCTATTTTCCCTCCATATGCTGTGGTTTCCTCTGAAGAACCCAAGGCAAAATGAAGTTTCCCCTTCTCCAAAGAAGTATGGAGAACTGGGAGTAAAGAGGTTGACATGCATCATCATCAGACTTGGTCAAACTGTCCATTTGTTTCACATAATAGCACGTTTTTATATAGAAACAGATTCTAAGGAGAAGATTATTGGGAAATTATTTATAATTGAAAACATTTATTAATTATTTATTAATAATAATAGTAATAATAGCTAGTATGTATACAGCATTTTAAGATTTGCCATTTTAGTCTCACAAAAATCCTGGGAGATTGATACCATTATTGTCCCCATTCTACAGATGAAGAAAAAGGCCAAACAGAAGTTAAGTGACCTCCACAGGGTCAAAAAGCTGAGAAGTATTTAAGGGTGGATTTGAAGCTAGGACTTCCTGATTCTAGGTCCAGTATCTTTATCCACAGTGCCACCTTACTGCCTATAGTTTGTTTAAAGTAGGAAAGAAGGAAGGAGGGAAGGAAGGAAAGAAAGAAGGAAAGAAGGAAGGAAGGGAAAGAGGGAGGGAAGAAGGAGAAAAAGTATTTCTTAGAGGCAGTATAAAGAGTTTGTCTGAGAGCCAGGAAAATTTTGGTTTAAGCCACACATTCATCTCATACTAACTGTGGGACCTTGGACTTAGCCTTTCAATGTTCTAGGGAGCTCCTTATGTATATTTTATTTTATTCATTAAAAAACATTATTCTTAGAAAGGGCCCATGGGGTTCTCCAGTTTAACAGAGGAGTCCATGACACAAGAATGATTAAGGACCCCTGACCTAAGACTATGAAGACTATCAGTTCAAGAGAAAGTCCTAACCTTCATTTGTACAAGTCGGTTTCTCACCCACACAAGTTCCCTGTATCAACAAAATCACAAGGTCAGTCCATATCCCGAATATGCTGTTAGGAAGCTCATTCCAAGATTATAAATAATCTCCTATCTTTTTATAGAAATCGTTTCATAGCTGGTATGGCAACGAGTCATGGATTATTTCAGGCCAGAAAATATGATAGAAGAACAAAGTAAAGTATATTAAAATATAATGATTTGTGTTTTTAAAGAGGATTAGGGTTAGAATGGTGAGAAAGATGGATAGTCAATGGAGAGCTTATATGGTCCCTAGTTTTGTTCATGATGTCAAGATAAAGGGGAGGATAGTCAACTGTACATTGTGTGCAACCCTTATGGTGATCTTATTAGAGGACATAGACAAAAATGGCACAGAATTAAACATGGATGGAGCATGATCAACATCACTAATAAGAATATACCAATCAGTGAGACCACAGATTCATTTTATCAATGGGATATGAAACATTTCCACTCCAAATATAAAATTTAACAGAGTTTACACTAGATAAACTTGAATTCCCCCAGTCACTATCTCTAATCCAGGTTCCATGACCTTATGTGCACAATATTCAAGTAGGAAGAAAGTACCAAAGATATAGTTCTAGCTCAGAAAGAACTTATCATCAGTAATAGGTTTATCATCTAGTTACATTTATCCACAATTTGTAGGGGAGGGTGGACATTATATAAAAGAGGAGTATTTTTCTGTGATTCCAAAGAATAGAATGGCATTTTACTAATGTATATCTTAAAGTTGAAACTGAAGAGTATTGAAATGATGCGATGTAATGGTGGGTTCGTTGTCAGAAACCTCAGCTCAAATCCTGAATCTTCAGCTTACCAAGTGACATTAGGCAGATCACTTCCTCTCTCAACAGCCCAGCTTCTTAGTCTATTAAATGAGGGGGTCGGACAAGATGACTACAAAGGTCTCTTCTTGCTCTGACTTTTTGGTTTTATCAATATCCTGAGGCTCTAGCCTGAGGGTCAAAGGCTTTTCTATGACTCCCATAAAGAGGATCTTTATTTCAATGATATCCTCCATTTTGAAACATAAAATTAGTCCTCTTCAGACCTTCAGAAACACAACTTGCTTCATGACACCCAAGACAACCTGATCTTGCTGGGCAAAACCATCAAGAATTTATACTCCATGCAGTGCCAAAATTGGATAATTTAAGCAGATTGGCTCCTCAAATTATACCATAGGATAAATAGCTGTGGAAGGGAAATAAACTATGGAAACTAGGGGACATGAGCAACTAAATCTCCCAGGAAGCATTTATAGCAGATGGCAAAGTATCCAGTCTCATCTTTACAAATGGATCTTGAAGACACTGGCAACAGCTTCTACAAATTCTAAAAACCCTAACAAATGCCAGGCAACTTCAGGAATAAACACAGAGCACTAACTTCATCTGCCCCACTTTCCACCTCCTTAAATTAAGTGTGGATCTGCTTACATAAGGAATCTGTCCTCCAGGAAAGTAGAGTTTAAGACTATATAAGTACATTTATCTCGAGGCTACTAAGGAAGTCTACCCATGACAACTTCATCTTCCCTTCTCTTTGACTAAATCACTTTGTTTAATGCCTCTCAATAACACTACAAAATCATTTGCCATTCTTTCATTCACTACTCAAGTGAGGTGAGATGAGTCAATGGCAGGATGAAACCCCAGGCAGGCTAGGAAGTCCCACTAATGAGCAGCTAGGTTGTAAGTGACATATTTGCACTGAAGCAACTTCCCACTGTGATGCTGAGGAGTTTGATTTCAATACTCTATAATTTATTTCAAATGTGATATCTAGGCCCATTAACTCGCTGAATCTGGAGATGGCAAAAATTCAATTGATCAGGGCATGGATAGTTTGAGTGCAATGTTGCAGAGGAGAGGCACACCGAGCACTGGAGCAGTCATGCTGGGAGGGGCTAGCCCATGCCCCAATGCATCCTAAAACCCACATTTTTGAGTGCCAGAAAAGGAGATAGCATTTTAGATTCACTTCCAAGAGCAGGACTGCCTCACATCACCAGAAGGGAAAGTGTGGGAATGCTGGTCTTCATTGGGAAGAAAGATAGAAACTCATCCTTTATAAAAGAAAGCACACTCCTCAAGAAATTAATGAATGAAATAAAACAGATCACAGTTGATCATTCGGTGTTTTAGAGGTACACAAAATAACTAAGGCTTAATTTCAATGATTTAAGGTTGCTAAATGTTTAGTGATGCCTTCAAAAAATTAAAATATAAAAAACCCTCTAGCATTTGGTACATGTCTCTGGTTTCTCCCCCTAAAGGCTCTGTCCTGGTCCTGCTCTCATTTATTTCTTCTCTGTCCATCTTAGTCTGTCTCTATCTCTGACTCTCTCTGATTGTCTCAGTATCTGTATTTCTGTTTCTTTTTGTATCTGTCTTTCTCTATCTATCTCTGTCCATTTCTTTGTCTCTTTGTCTGTCTCTATCTCTCTGTTTCTGTTTATGTTTCTGCCTCTCTGTCTCTGTCTCTCTCCGTCTCTGTTTCTCTCTGTTTCTGTTTCTCACTGTCTCTGTCTCTGTCTCTGTCTCTCTCTTAATATCCAGGTTATCTGATCTGAGTCCAAAGATTACAGTTTCCCCCCTGAATCTCATTGTCCCCTGATAATCCTAATTTAAATTACTCAATCTCCCTCTAAGAAATCCAGCATTTCTCTTCCTGAATACCTTTCCTCACATGTGTCCCCTACGACATGAAAAACTTGCCATTTTCTATCGAACCCATCATCACCTTTTCTTTTTTTAATTTTTAAACTTAATTTTTAATTTTTTCCAATTATATGTAAAGATATTTTTTGAGTTCTAAATTTTTCTCCCATTCTCTCTTCCCTCCCCCTTCCCAAAGCCAGCAAGCAATCTGATATAGGTTATACATTATAATCATGTTAAACATATGTCCACATTAGTCATGTTATGAGAAGAATCAGAACAAAAGGAAAAGCAAGAAAGAATAAACAACAAAAAAGCCACAATAAAAGAGAAATTAATATGCTTCAATCTACATTCAGACGCCATGGTTCTTTTTCTACATGCATCTTCACATTTTCAAATTCTTCAAGAATCACCTCAAAAATTACCTCGTCCATAAGCCTTCCCTGATCTCTGTAGTAAGAAATTAGATTTCTTTCCTCAGATCTTTCCTTTAACTCTATAGCAGACTTATATTTACTCTTCTACATATAGTTGTCATCTTGTAATGCCTATTTCAGCCACATCTCCCTTGTTGGATTGTAAATTGAGTAAAGGAGACATGGCTTGTTTATCTCAGTAGCCTCTCCCCCATCATCACCTACTACAACTCATTGTCTCTAATAGGTACAGACATCTCTGGCTTTACATAAGTGAACCATTCGGCAGATCTCAGTAAAGTGATTTTTATGTAATACAATTTTTCCAACAGACTTGAGGAAGGGACGGAGGGAGGCACCCCCCCCGCCCCACCCCAACCTACACCTGTGGAGGAGAGGAAATGACATATATTTAAATAATACATTGGAACCAGGACAAGAGAAGCAAGAGCAGAAGGAAAGACACGCAGAGCTGGGGCCAGTCACATGGGGGCCTGACCAGAACCTAAAGGGAGAACACTTGGGAGAAGGGGCAGACAAGTGGGGGCCTGACAGACACAGACAGCAGAGTAAGAAATAGACATGTGGTAATCAGCAGGGACAGACTAAAGACACACACACGGATGGGGATCTCAAGCCAAGCCCCAGTCTTTCTCTGACCTCTCCCTGCATTCATTCTTATTCTTCTGCTTTCACTTGGAGGGTTTTTTTCCCTTTCTTTTGTGGGGGGTTGGGTGGAGGGGAGGGTGAGAGGCATTGGAAAACCAAGTGAAATGGCAGGAGGAAGAAAACACACAATAAAGTTAATATAGGTGTTTTTTGTTTGTTGGTTTTTTTAATGCAGATTTCTTTCAGGCTTCTTTAGTTAAAGTCAAATTTGCATAATGCAAATTTCTGAAAAGTGAGAACTGTATATATAATGCTTTTGAAAGAATGAATAAATAAAGCTTCAGAGTTCAAAGTATTTTATGGACAAATCATTGAACCTTTCAGCTACTTTCATTCATCTGTTAAATGACAACAATAATACCAACAGTACCTACTACATATGGGATATTTCATGGCTCATTTGAGCCATACAACAACTTTCTCTGAGTGTTGTGGTTCTATAGACAAGATTTCCCAAAAGTCCCAGTACAGTTTTAAGCCATTGAGGCCTAAAGTTGCACTAAGTCTTTTGAGATATCGTATATAGATTACTAAACTGAAACGTGTAGTACTTTGACCAAAATCAAGGATTGGAACTCAGATCTTTAGATTCAAGACCCAGAGATCTATTCTACTTTGGAGGTTGTTCTAGTCTTCGAGAGAAGAACAGAGTTCTGGACTCTGGGAATCTGTAACTTCATCATAGTTTACCAACATATGGAAGGATATTTTATGTCTTGCCCTTAGGTTTCAATTTCCTCTTCCATTTGTAATTCACTCAAAGTAAATGCTCAAATTCTCTTTGTCTCTAGAAGAAAATTGAACTGATATATTTCTTTCTTTCTTTCTTTTTTTTTAGTGAGGCAATTGGGGTTAAGTGACTTGCCCAGGGTCACACAGCTAGTACGTATTAAGTGTCTGAGGCCGGATTTGAACTCAGGTACTCCTGACTCCAGGGCCGGTGCTCTATCCACTGTGCCATCTAGCTGCCCTGAACTGATATATTTCTAATCTCATATCAAAGCCATTGAATGACCCATTAGTTTGTCTTCATTATTTTGTGATAGTTTATTTGGGGGGGCAGGATAATGGGGGTTAAGTGACTTGCCCATAGTCACACAGCTAGTAAGTGTCAAGCTTCTGATCCAGATTTGAACTCAGGTCCTCCTGAATCCAGGGCTGGTGCTTTATCCACTGCACCACCTAGCTGGCCCCAATAGTATATTTTTAATCATAAATTAAATGTCCTTTTCTTTTTTAACTTTTACAGAATCATAGGAGTTCAGAGATGGAAAAGATCCCAGCAGCCTTTCAGTCCAAGCAATACTGAGAAAAGAATTCCCAGTTCCATATGCCTGAGAAGAGGTTGTAAAGCCTTTATTTGAAGACTTCCAACTAGCAAATGCAACTATACTCTACCACAAGGTAGTCCATTACACTTTGAGAGAATTCTAATTATGAGGAATTTTTGTCATTTCTTCAGGTGTAAATCTGCTTCTTTTGAACTTTTCCCCGTTTCTCCTCATTTTTGCCTTCTGCATTTATACATTTTGATCTCAATTGTGGAAGAATAAGACAAAAGTAAGATCTCTATGTGATACTGCATCATTACAAAAGTGGTAGTCCTGGGTTCTTGATGGCTATGCTGGAGGAATACAAGCTGTAAAAGATGCCAGCTAATCTAAAAGATTCCAGTATAAGTTGTGCAATGGCTCATGTCTTTTATCTAAGAAGAAACCCAACTAAATTCAAAGAAGTCTGTGCCCAGCTTGGTCAGTCTAATGATTTTTGAAGGGGGATGGAGGAGAGGAGTCGCATCAGTTACCTCAGAATATCTCCCAATTCCACACATTCGTTTAACAGATGAATTTATCTTCTACTTGAAGGGCAACTACAATGGCAAAGGACATATAGTTAATGTCATATGAGGATTATTGGAAAGAACTAGGGGTATTTAACCTAGAGAAGAAATGAATAGGAGGACACCTTTGCTGACTTCAGATGTTTGAAGTACTTCCCTATTGAAGTATGATTAGAATTGTTTTGCTTGTCTAGAAAGCAGGAATAGGAATGATGGGTGAAATTTGACAAAAGACAAATTTATACCTGATAGAAGAAAGGTGAAATAAATTGGCATTGGTGAGGGTCATATAGTTATTAAAAGTCTGATGCATGGTTTGAACAGAATATGCAGATAACATGCCATACAGTACCATCCACCATGTTGTAGCTAGGTAGTGCAATGGATAGAGGACCAGCCTTGGAATCAGGGAGATTCATCTTCATGAGTTCAAATCTGGCCTCAGACACTAGCTGTGTGACCCTGGGCAAGTCACTTAATCATTTTCCTTTCAGTTCCTCATGTGGAAAATGAGCTGGATAAGAAAAAGACAAAGCATTCCAGTATCTCTGACAAGAAAACCCCAAAATGGGGGCATGGAGAGTCTGACATAACTTACACAAAAAACAGCCCTCCACCATGCATTTCATTTAAAAATGAACCCGGGAGACTGAGTGGACATCAAGATCAATGAGTCAAAAAGTGTAATATGGCACCCAATGAAACTCACGAAAACTTAGACTGTAGTGGAGGAAGCATCATGTCCAAGATGAATGAGGTGAAAGTCCTGCTGTACTTAATTGTTGGTCAGACCATATCTAGAGTATTGTGCAAATTCAAAGTGCTAATTTTTAGGAAGAAAAGCCTTAAAATGGGCACTATCTACTTTCTTTCTCCTTTCTTTTTATTTCTTTTCATTTCTCCCAGAGTTCTCCCTTCTTCTATCCTTTATTTTATCCTTTTTTTTCCTTTCAACTTTCCCCCCTTTCTGTTAAGCAAGCGAACAGAGGTGAAAAAAATGAAGTAATGCTAATTTTTAGAATTTCCTAGAAAATAGTTTGCAAAAATCTTCCTTTGCTGTCTGAAAGTAATGTAGTGGTCACAAATGCTTCTAAAACAATGATCCCTGTCAGCAACATTAACTAACTTTCTTGAACTATGTGGTTCTTTCACCACAAAAATCATCATACATATTTCCTCTCTTTTCAGGGTTCACCTTGTCAACACTGACATAACCATTGATGCTTTCACTCAGTGACATTGATGAATACCTTCAGCTTTTATACCCAGGGTGTTTGCCAACATGAAAATGATGAAGCCTTCTGTACTCCTGACAGTCCTAGAGCCTTTAGGATGCATGTCTAATTTCTGGGAAACAGCTCAAGTAAGACCACTTTTTAAAAGTACAGATCAGTATGCTGAAGAGAAAAATGAGCCTTTGGAAGCTGATTTCATTTCTGTTAATGGCCCAAGTATAAAATAATGACAGTTCTTAGGACAAAAGATGCCCATTTCACATTTGATTCATATTTCTAAAAATAAATTTTGGGAAAAAATAAGTGATCCTTGCATTTTACCCAAAAATGTGTCATTGTGTCATCTCTGTAGTTGGGAACTGAATAATCATAATATAACTTAACAAGCATTTAGTAAGTGGATTGAGCACTGGGTTTAAAATAAGGAAGAAATGGGTTCACAGCATGTCTCATGGCTTTCAGAAAAACATGGAAAAATTTACATGAAATGATGCTGAGTGAAGTAAGCAGAAAAAGGGAATCATTGTACACAGTAATAGCAACATTGTGAAATGATCAACTATGACTGACTCAGCTCTTTTCAGCAATACAATGATCCTAGGCAATTGTAAAAGCCTCATGATGGAAAATGCTCTCCACATCCAGAGAAAGAACTATGGAGCCTGAATGCAGATTTAAGCATACTATTTTCACCTTTGTGGTTTTTTTGTTTGTTTGTTTTTGTGGCTTTTACCTTTTGTTTCTTCTTTCACAATGTCACTAATGTTGAAATATGCTTACATGATTGCACATGTACCACATCTGTTGCCTAAATCAGAATGCTTGCCATATTGGAAGGGGGGAGATACAAAGAAAGGAGGGAGGAAAATTTGAAACTCAAAATCTCATAAAAATGAATATTGAAAAATATCTTTACATGTAATGGAAAAATATCATTTACAAAAAAAAAATGCCTCAGATCTTTACTGCGTGACCCTTAGCAGTTCTTTTAATCTTCCAATGCCTCTATTTCCTTATCTGTAAAAATAATAATAATAATCATTATTATTATTATTTTATGCCTAGTTCCTTGTGTTATTGTGAGGAATCAATGGAATAACAAAGTACTTTACAAACCCTAAAGAATTGAATTAATTCTTCCTAGGATTAAGATTATTACTACAACCATTTTTCATCCTCCTCCCCCCCCTTCCCTTCTTCCTCCTCCTTATCCTTCCTCTTCTTCTTCTTCTTCTTCTTCTTCTTCTTCTTCTTCTTCTTCCTCTTCTTCTTCTTCCTCCTCTTCCTCTTCTTCCTCCTCCTCCTCCTCTTCTTCTTCTTCTTCTTCCTCCTCTTCCTCTTCTTCCTCCTCCTCCTCCTCTTCTTCTTCTTCTTCTTCTTCTTCTTCTTCTTCTTCTTCTTCTTCTTCTTCTTCTTCTTCTTCTTCTTCTTCTTCTTCTTCCTCTTCTGCAGAGCACTATTCTAGGTATTTAATTTATGAATGTATCTGGGCTTTTTCATGCCCAGATCACCTAAGACAGAGGCAACCATGTGGAACCTAGCAGGGACTTACTTCTGGGCAAAGATATTCCAAGGTCCCCTCCCAATTGGATAGGAACAGACTCTATCCTTTGGCTATACAGAAAGAACAGGTTGCATCTATTAAATATCAAAATGTGATAGCCTTTCTCTTTCCACAAGTATCCAAGTATCCTGGTGTCAAGTGAAGGTCCTGCTCAGCTGAAATTTGAGCATCATGCTTAAGTGAGGTAAAGGGAAAAAGTTATCTAGCCTTTCCCTACTTTTAATTAAGCTTGGGATTTTAGTCTGTGTCACTTATTATTTTTAGAGCTAAACACAGGCAGTAGAACACTCAGAATAAGGAGCTCAAGCCACAGTGAATCTGGAATCAAAATGCCAAGTCATGCATTATTCAGGACAAGGAAGCCCTGAGAAGTCAGGGTGCTGGGACTGCAAACCATGGAAGCTTTGAATGTTGAAGGGGATGGGTCACTACAATAAGAAGACAACTTAGTTAAGTTCTGAACCTAATCCTGCTCCTCTTCCCTGAGACTGAGGTTGTATAAGACTGGTTTATGCCTCTCAGATGTTGGGAAGGGGTGCTTATGTATGTGTGCTTGCTATACCATCAAAGTAAACGTTGCTTTTTAAAAGCTAAACTAAGTGGTTAAATGGAACTGGGTTACAAGGGACCCCTAAAATTGGGGAAACACAATCACTTGGAGTTTGAGTCAATACCACGGAGACAATATGTCCCCAACCCCTTAAAGGTAACAGAGAACCCCGAGGTAGAGAGTCTTGGTGGGGTGTGGGGGTGTTCATGTGAGGGCTTGCTGAGTTCTTTTCAGGGCTGCTCACCTTTCTTTGGTGTTCACCTGACATCCAACTCTCACCTGTAGCTCCAAGAAGCTGCATCATGCACAAAGACCATCTGAGCAGATGAGCTAAACCAAATTGAGGATAACTGACAGGCCTCAATTCTATAAGTGACTTAAGGGGATGTCTACCTGAAGCATGTTAAGATTTCCCCATGGCAAAATGGGTACATGAGAACAATTTGTTCCAACGGCATTGAAGGCATCTGAAACTGGTGCTGTGGAGCACTCATAGCTCATTCAGACATCAAAGATGCCAAAGTCATACAGTGTATCCTGGGCCACCATCCATCATCTTGAATTTTGTCACTCCACTAGACTTCAATGACTCTGGAAGAAAGAGTGAGGCTGACAACTTTGTGCAACTCTACTTCCCTTAAATTCAAGTCAAGACATCACCCTCATGATGTCACTGATGCTCTTCAAAAACAAAATACAAACAACAACAGCAATAATCTCAGTTTTCAGGCAGTGGAGGCCAGGGTCATCATTCTTAAGAACTATAAAATGAGAGATAACTACTGCCCTCAAAGAGTTTAGCATGGACTGAAGGGATACAATACAGGATGCAATGATCATAGAATCATAGACTTAACGGGGGAAGAGATTTTAGAGGCTATCTGGTCCAAACTTCTCATTTTACAAATAAGAAAACTTAGCACATAATATGTAAATACTATAATTTGAGGCAAATAAAACAGTAATTATCCAAAAAGGTTTTTTATTGGATGCAACATTGAGCCCTGAAGGAAAATAAAGATTCTAAGAGGTAAAGGAAGAGAGCTGGTACATTCTGTGAATGGGGCCTGGCTGATGCAAAGGCACTGAGGTAGGAAACAAAATGTTAAATTCTAGGAATTACAAGTAGACCAGTTGCTTAAAATATAGAGCGTGGGAAGAGAAATCCATTATATAATCTGAAGAGTTAAGCTAAAACCAGAGGTGAAGGAAGCATCACATTAAATACCCTGTGCCTTGTTATTTAAGATTTGTGAAGTTGATTCAATCTATGAAAAATCTTCCCTTTGCTATACTGAATCTATGGAAGAGAAACAAAATTCCTATATTCCTACACAAACAATAGAGGGCTTCCTCCTGGAAATGTATGTTTGGGAAACAAAAATAAATATCCACTTCCTTTTTTTTCCCACCAGAATATTGAACTCAACTAAGAATAGTGAGTGTGTCCTGGGGGCTTTTGCCAATGCATGTATTCACAAATTTCCTTTTATTTAAGTGCAAAAATTCTACTAATATTTATGGTATGTAGCCAGTAATTCATTGTGGATTTAGTTTTAAATGATAGTTGGCTATAACTGCATTTCTTCTTCATTTATTAAGAAAATTTACAATTCACTAAAAAGGATCCTATTACATTTCCCTTGCACCAAAAGAATAGATGAGTATTTAACATGAATCAAATTAAAGTTGATTGACAGAACCTGGAAGTTCTATACACATTTACATTTATGTGATTGAACTGGAAAATGAATACCTTACTTAACTTTTTTATATTATAAGCTCCTAATCCCCTGAGGGGAAAAATATTTTCCTTGTTAAATGACTTAATAATTCTCCCTGTAAAGGGAAGCATCAGTATTTCAGTGACTTCTTAAAAATAAAATTTAGAAAAAATGTTTTATAAATCATTTCCTATTCTCTATTACATTCTACAAATTTAATTGTGTAAGAAGTCAGGTTGACAAAAAAAAATCCAGAAAGAGAGACAGAGACAGAGAGACAAGAGAGATAGAGAAGGAAGGAAGGAAGGAAGGAAAGGAAAGGAAAGGAAAGGAAAGGAAAGGAAAGGAAAGGAAAGGAAAGGAAAGGAAAGGAAAGGAAAGGAAAGGAAAGGAAAGGAAAGGAAAGGAAAGGAAAGGAAAGGAAAGGAAAGGAAAGGAAAGGAAAGGAAAGGAAAGGAAAGGAAAGGAAAGGAAAGGAAAGGAAAGGAAAGGAAAGGAAAGGAAAGGAAAGGAAAGGAAAGGAAAGGCAGGGCAAAAAAAGAAGAAAGAAAGCATTTCTAAATTACTTACTATGTACACAGCAATATATTAATCTCTGGGGATACAAAGACACAACAGAGAGAGTTTCTGTTTTCAAGGCACTAACCTTCTGGGAGGGAAAGCCAGCACACTCAAGAGCAGCTTCATGTCCACTGGGAAGTCCCAGCGGGTCTTACAGTGCAACAGCAAAGCAGATGGTCCCAAATCTTCTTTAATATCATTTCCACTGATAAAACACTATTTAAGTGAACTGCTTGGCAGTGCCAAGGAATTTGGTGGCAATAATGTTGTTTCCTAGTTCTTTAATAGCTTTGGCTTTGAAGAAAGAGGATAATGGAACATCTTCAGGAATAGTTGCCAGCACACATCATCTCACAAGGATGTTCCCCTGGGTGATAGATACAGGAAGCCAGCTGTCTTTAGGACCTGTGGTCTCAGGGGTGCTGGACTCTTGGGCTTCCCTGCCCATAGGTGGCATCTGCTTGGCAACTGGTGTTGATGGCAACTGGAATGCAAAGCATTTTCTATAAATATTGTTCCAATAGATTTCATCCCAAAATTTCACAAATCCATTAAAACTACCACATTTTGCTAACAAACTAATTTGCAATTTTTCTAGATATTTTTTCCTTTCTTTCCCTAACTATTTATGCTGGAGCAGAGGGTAATATTATGTTCAATTTTTTAAAGGCCTGTCACAGGGATGCAGGATTTGAGTGGTTTATCTTGGTCAGAAAGGAAATTACTATGTTGTTTTATAGAAGTTACAAAGAGAAAAACTTTCATAGGACATATGGAAACATTTCCTAAAATCCTAAGTACTTTCTCCTTTGTCTATGTCAAGAGAACGAGCTGCCTTGGGAAGTAGAGGCTTCTCTCTATGTTGAGATCATCAAACAAAGCTTGCATGAGCATTTGGAGGCATAATTTTGAGTAGATTCTTGTCCAGTCATAGGATAGACAAGATGGCCTCAGGTCCATTTCCATGCTAAAACTGTGTTTCTGTCATTGCAACTTGGCAGCAAATGGAAACCCAAGAAAAGGATGAAAGAGGATTATTTTTATCAGTCAGATTTTACCTTTGTGAACTGTCAAATCATTTCTTCTGAAGGCACCACTGAAATACCAATATTCTCATTATAGGGAGAATTATTTAGTGATTTAAACAGAGAGTATTTTTTTCTTTCTTTTTTTGTATGACAAGTCAGGTCAGGAAATCATTTTCAAGGTCCCTTGCAGGGATTTAAATGTGCATGGAATTTCCAGGTTGTGCCAATCAACTTTACTTTGATTCATGTTAAATACTCATCAGCTCTTCTTTTCGTACATAGAAAATGTAAAAAGGATGCTTTTTAATGAATACTAATTTTTCTTAATCATTGAATGGGAATGAACTTAAAACTATGTCTCATTTCAAAGCAAATCCAGAAATAATAGTTACATTCCATGAAAAGAAGAATTATTTTGTTTTATATAAAGGAGAATATATGAATATATGCATAGGTGAGAGCCCCAGGAGGCACTCAGTATATCTAGCTGAGAATAATGTTATGGCAGGAGAAATGAAAATACAAATTTAGTATGACTTCCTGATCCATAAGTTGATTGAGGGAAGCCCTTCATAGTTTGCGGGAAGAAGGGGGATTTTATTTCTGTCCCATTGGGGCAAAAGAAAGAAAGACTTCTAGAGATAGAGCCAATGTAATAAACATTATATCACAAGGAAAGAGGAACACTGGGAAATAACCCACTGGGACTGGAATGTAGGATGCATTAAGAGGCCAAATGCTGGTGTCAGTCTTGAGAGATAAGTGAGAGCTAACCTAGGAGTGAGGCCCTATTGCCAGAGACAATAAGGAGTTTCAGTGGTCTTGGTGGTTACTTAGGATACAAGTCATGAGCTGGTATTTTAGATGCTCTGTCTATCCCTTCACCCTCTAGAGGACATAGCATATACTTCAACAAATGTTCATATATGCACATGCACACACAAAGACATACATAGTGTATAAAGGACATGAACTTGGAGTCAGGAAGCCCAGAGTTCAGTCCCTCCTCTGTCACCTTATAGGACTTGGGGCACATCCTATCAGCACTTGGTAGGAAGACCTCTTAGCCTCACTGAGGAATGCCAGTTGTGATGTCAGATCAAAACCTAAGATCATATAAAAAACCTTGGGGGTCATTTTGTATTTTGACTAATGCAACATATCTCACAATCTGTCCACCTGTCTTCACTCACACAGTTCCAATTTAGTACAGACCCTCAGCTCTCTTGCCTTCATTCTTGCAATAGTCAATCACTCAATCACCAAGCATGTATTAAGTGATTAGTATATGCTAGGTTTGGGCTCATGGATTCTAGCCTTTCCCCACTATAATCCATGATCCACACAGCTGATAATATTTCTAAAGCATAAATCTGATACTCTTCATGCTCAAGAAGCTTCACTGGCTCCCTATTTCCTCTCAGATGAAATGCAAACTCCTGAGTTTAGGATTTAAAGTGCATCACAATCTGAATCCAGCCCATCTTTTTACATTGGCTACATGCTGTTCCTCAAACTCAAAACCCAAAACAGTTCCTCCATCCCTTGGAGTAGGTTACTCTACACAACTGAAACACAGCATTCTGCCCTTGCAATCTTTAGTTCCCTTCAAGGCTTATGTCAAATGCTACCCCATTCCCAATAGGAAGGCTCTTCTGATCCACTTGATTATTAGTGTTCTCTCCCTTAAATGTATACTGTAAAATTTATATTGTACATTTATCTGTTTATATGTTGTATCCTTCCAATAGTATTTCAAGGTCTTTGAAGTGGCCTTCAAGGTCTACTTTTTATTTTACCTTGCAGTCTTAAGATCCCTTTCTAGTTCTAAATCTAAGATAAAAAAGAAGTGACCACATTTTCAGTTAAATCAAACATTCAGGATTCAGGGAATATGTGGTTTCAACGAGGTGTGTTGGAACCTGCTGGTCCTGGCTCATGAGAGCTAAATCTTAAATTTTGAGTGGTAGTATTTACACCTCAGAAATCAGAAAATGTTAGGAATAAGGACTTGATTTATCATTTTGTTGATTTTCTAGATTTAAGGAAATGCAGCTTAAACTTTAATGTGTCATGCTTACATTTTTCCCCAGAGAACGAATTGTTAAACAATTACTGGAACACCCCTGTTTCTAAAAATCAGTTATCATTTTAAATATTGAAAAATATCCATCAGACCCCTGATGAAGGACAATCTTTGGGGACAACATTTGGGGAATCATGGGGAAATTTTTTTCTTCAGTTAGTATATATAATTTTATTTTTTCTTCCTACAGCCTCTCATCCCATTAAAATAAAACAAAACAAAATCATATGTGTGTGTGTTTGTGTGTGTGTCCAAACAAAATAAGTTCCCATAACATCCATATCCAAAAAGGTATATTTTATTCCATGTATTGAATATGGAACCTTTATAGCAGGAAGTAGCATGCTTTGTCATTGGACTCCTTCAATATTGGTTGATCAATGCATGGATTAGAGTTCTTAAACCTTTCAAAATCGTCTTTACACTTATTATTCTATACATTGCTCTTTCTATGCTCACTTAACTTAGCAGCAGTTCATACACAAGTCTTCCTATTTTTCTTTCATATTATCCCTTTTATCATTCCTTATGCCATAATAGTATTCTATTACATTCATATACCACATTTTATTCAGACATTTCCCAATTTGGGGGTACCCCCTATAGTTTCTAGACCTTTGCAAAGACAGAAAAAAAACCAATGACTTTATTTTTATAATATAGGATCTTTTCTTCCTTCTTTGATTTCTTTGGAGGTATAAACCTAATAGTAGTATCTCTGGGTCAACAGAAATATGTACATTTAGTAATTTTAAGTGCATGATTGCAAACTACTTTCCAGAATTACTATAGCTTTTTATAATACCACCAACAGTTTATCAATTTGCCTGTTTTTCTGCACCCTCTCCAACATCTGTCATTTTCTCGATTTGTCAACTTTACCAATTTGACGAGCATGACATGGAAGCTCAGAGTTTATTTAGTTTATATTTCTCTAATTATTAGAGATTCCTGGCTTTTTATATATGGCTAATTCAAGTTTGGATTTCTTCCTTTGAAAATTACTTGTTCATATCTTTTGACCATTTATTCACTGGGAAATGGTTCTTTTCTTCTTATAAATTTGGATCAGATATTTATATATCTTGGAAATAAGATATTTATCAGAGAATCTTGTTGAAAAGTTGTTGTTCCCCCAATACATGAGAAAATAGGCAAATGTAAAATAGCTCTTTAAGACATTTTCTATATTAGAATAAATCTCCAATGTTACAATGTAGAGATTACTCAGCCAGTCATCCTAAGATCTAACATGCAGAGAGCTAGTGCTTTAAACTTTTTAAAACAACTTTACATGAATTATCTCATTTGATTCTTAAAACAACTCTATGAAGTGGATGTTACTGTTATTCATATTTATTATTTGACATTTGCTAGATGTATGAACTTGGGCAGTTCATACAATATCGTTGAGCCTCCATTTACTCATCTCTAAGATGTGGCGAATAATGCTATCCACCATCCCAAACTAAAGTCTCCCTCTAGTATCTCATTGTTATGAAGAAGCAATCCTTACTCTGTAGGTTTATGTTAGTATACTTCACCTGTCCAACCACTTCTTGCTATCCTTCACCAGAAACATTACATCAACCATCTCTGAGCCTTTGAATAAGCAACTGTTCTCCATGCCATGAATGCACTTGCTCCTACCCCTGCCTCATAGAACTTCTATATTACTTCAAAATTCAACTCAGAATGCTACCTTCCACATAAAACATTTGCATATATATGTATGTATGTGTATACATATTTATGAGTGTAAGTATATATGTATATATGGGACTATGGGATGGGGGTGGGCACATGAGTATATAAGTGTGGAGGGTGAGGGGTATAAGAAAGGGAGTGAGAAGAGAGGAAGAGACAGAGAAAGAAGGAGGGGGATATAGGAAAGGAAAAGATTGTATTGACAAAGTGAGAATTTGTCATGTACTATTCCAGAAAATAGTATACTAGACTAATGCCAAACGTTCATAGGAAGAAGCGCCAACTCCACCATTTATTATCTGTGTGACCTTGGGAAAGTGGCTTCTCCTCTTTTGACTTTGGTTACTTCACCTGTTAAATGGGGGGGGGGGGAGAAAATAGATAATCTCTAAGATTCCTTCAAACATTCCATAATACATTGAAATGAAAAAATATAGAAAACAAACTTAGGGAGCAACTATTTGGTACAGTGGATAAAGCACTGGTCCTGGAGTCAGGAGGACATAAGTTCAAATCTGTCTTCAGACACTTACTAGCTGTGCAATCCTGGGCAAGGCACTTTACACTGATTGACTCCAGGAAGGAAGGAAGGAAGGAAGGGAGGGAGGGAGGGAGGGAGGGAGGCAGGGAGGGAAAGAGAGAGAAAAAAGAGAGAGAGAAGGAAGGAAAGAAAGAAATAACATACTCAGCAATCTTAAAGCACTTTACATATGAAGGCTATCAGTATGCATCTTTCCCATGTCGAAAAAGTGGCAGAGAATTATCTCTTCCTGAAATTAAGGTGCTGTGTGAAATCTCTTTGTCCTATCTTTGTCTCTCCTTTTTTCCTCTTTCTCTTTCTCTATCTTTCTTTTCTCTTCTTTGTTCTCTCTTGGTCTCTGTGTGTCTCTTTTTCTGTTCCTCTGTCTCTCTCCCCTCTCTTTCTTATAATAACCACAACAACAACATCAAACATTCTAATAGTGTTCACTATGTTCTAATATACACACATGAATATATATGTATATATTTTCATATCTCTATGTTTATCTAAGGTCCCTTATAGTTCTAACACTCTCTGATTCAAGACTATTCAACACTAGTTTAAGGGCAAATCTAGAGGGAAGGAAACAAATTGGCTCATCTTACCTTCATAGATTCTTATATTTTAAGCTGGAAGCTCTTTCAGAGACCACCTATTACAACTGTGTCATTTTACAGATAAGGAAACTGAGGACTAAGAAGCACAATTGGCTTGCCCAAGGACACCAAAATATTAAATGACAAAGGTGATATTTAATGGTGCTCCTATGACTCAAAACCCCTCTCTTCCCACTGTGCCACGGAAGAGAGAAACCACCATGTGCGAATGCCACTGCTCTTGCTGCTCTCGGTCAGCAGCCCACCAAAATGATACAAATCAAATCAGCACTGCTGACCTAGTTCCTCTCTCCAGCATCTGCCTTACCAAATCATAATATTGTCCCTTGGCTTCTCTGAACCTTCCTTCTGTTGGCATAGATTGCTTGGTACTTTTTCTAAAGAATCTTTCAAGTCTTGACCTTCCCTATCACTGTAGAACTCCAGCCCCATGCTGGAGGACATTTCCCAGGGACACCCTCAGGGGCAAGCCTTGATTGAACATCATCCCCTTAATGTCAGCCTTCTTTCCCTCAGCCATGTTCCCTTTAGTAAATCCTCAGGACAGACAAACTGAATCTTGGCCCCAGATGATTCTTTGCCAGTCTTCATCTGACCCATATTGCCCACAGGAGTATAGCCACCTAGAGTCTTTCTATTGTGAATGTCTGAAAAAAAGCCACAGATGCATACAGTAGTATAGATGAAGCAGCACTGTGCTGTAGAAAGAACTCAGTCATCTTTTAGGAGACACATATTTGAATCCTGACTCTGCTATTTTCTAGCTTTGTTATTTGGGGTAAATTAGCATTGCTCTGATGATCTCAAAAAGATTCTCAGTCACAGAGTTAGACCCCAAAAGAAAGATGGACTGGATTTCATCCATCCCCAACCCGATTTCTGAATTCCATATAGAAACAACAATCCACATGACTTCATCCAACCTCCATACAAAGACTTCTATTGATAAGGAACCTACTACATTTCTAAGCATTTTATTCAGTTCTGGAAAACCTCAGTGGTTAGGAGCCATCGAAATATAGAAAATAAAGATGAAATATTGTGGTCTACTTAAGCAGTGTGGTATTCTAGAAATCCTAACTTTGCATTTGTTATCAGAATGAACTTAGGTAAGTTAATTGTGCTCCTTGATCCTAAGTTTCTCCCTCTATAAAATGAGAGAGATGAACGACCTAGCCTCTAAAATCCCTTGCAACTCTATAGCTATGAGCCTAAAATGTGTCCAAATAAAAGCATATTTTAAAATAAATTTTATTTATTTCATTAAATATTTCCCAATTATATATACATATATATATTTAATTTAACAATTCTTTCTTTAAAATCCTCAGTTCCAAATTATCTCCTTCCCTCTCACCCCTCCTCTCTCCTTGAGAAGGCAAGCAATTAATTTTGATATCAATTATACATCTGAAGTAATGAAAAACATATTATCATATTAGCTATGTTGCAAAAGAAAGCAAACAAAAGAAAACAATATAAATAAAGCCAAAAAAGGCATGCTTCAATTTGCAATCAAAATTCATTAGTTCTCTCTGTAGAGATGGATTGCATTTTTCATCATGGATTCTTTGGAATTATCTTAGATCATTATCTTGATTAGAGTATCTAAGTCTTTTATAGTTGATCAATCTTACAATATTGTTACTATATAAAATGTTTTCTTGATTGTGCTCACATTACTTTGCATGCGTTCATATAAGTCTTCTCAGGTTTTTCTGAAGCCATTCTGTTTGTTATTTCTTATTGCACAATAGTGTTCCATTGCAATCACATACCACAATTTGTTCAGCCATTCGCTGATAGACATCTCCTTGATTTCCTGTTCTTTGCTACCACAAACAAAAAAGAGCTGCTATATACAATTTTTACAAATAGTTCCTTTTCCCTTTTCTTTGGTCTCTTTGATATGTATACCTAGTAATGATATTACCGGGTCAAGATTGAGAATAATATATTTTTTAAAGTAAAATGGGAATATAATTTTCAGGAGTTTGAATGAAAGTCACCTGACCTAGGTTCTGATTTCTTTATATATGAAAAAGAGAATTCTCCTTGACCCAAGTTCCAGCAGATGTGTTTGGTTGACTGAAGTTCATTACCATATCTGGATGCGTATTATAAGGTAGGTTATAGAAGAGATGTCCATTTCATCCACCTATGGAAAGTGTGGAAATGTACACACTTAAGTGTTTAAAGGTGTTTTTTTCTCCCCTATTTTGGATCCATCTTTCTCCACCTTGCACCAGGACAGTCTTTATTCAGGATTTTGTTGCTGAGTCTCTTGCTTAATGGCTTTTTCTGTTGTCAGAATTTTTAAAGCCATTAATTTTATCTGAGCCCTAGTTACATTCCACACCTTCCTGCATACTAATTAAGTGTGTAAATTCCTCTTCAGCAAATGCATCTCATTACAGGACAGAATTAACTCAGTCCTCCCCTATCACATTTATTCAGGCTTGGCCTCCTCTCCCATTATCCTGGTGACAAGTTGACAAAGTAGGAAGATTTGTGCCTATTTTTTTTTTCTGGAGCACAAGCAGTGATACAATGGATGAATTAGATCCTCGTTTTCATGAGCCTTAAATCACCAAAGTGGTTTGGATTCTCTCATTCATGAGGACACATGGATTCTGATCACAATAAGCCCAAGGGTATCCAAAGAAAGAGCTATCAAATGGCTATTTCTGTTACTGCTAACAAAAAAAAAATAAAAAGTTCTTCTTTCCTTTATAGTCAGAAAAACTTTAAATGAGGAAAATCAGCATGTCAGGGACATCCAGGAATGTCAGCTAGCTACAATGTCTCTGGCTCAAGGTTCAAAGGTAGTAGATTAGTGAAGATGAGGACTCAACTAGGGCCATTTGGGGAGTCTGTATTAGCCAAGGTCAGGCTAGCTGACCCTCCATAATTCAAAAACCTCCACTTAAGGGAAGAAGGTTAAATTGGACAGACTTCCTGGGTTTCCCTGCCTTTTGGTTTCTGAATGTCTGACAATTTCTTTTTCTCTGAAACCTCTTGTTTGCAACTAGTTTAACAGCAGGGCTCATTTTCCCACTGGCAAAGCCAGTTAGTATAAAGCCAGTCTCCTCCTCACTCCCGGGTCAAGGATACTACTTTCCACCATGCGTAGAATTTACCTAGTCACTAACGTACATGGTCCCAAACCTGGAAAGTCCATGATATTCTCCCTCATATGGGCAATTCCCAGGTCTTCTATAAGGTACTTCCAAAGATCCTTCCTACACCTAAAAGTTTTCTTTAAAATTTTATCATACAGCCCATGTACTGTGTAGAACAGGCATTCTTATTTTTTTTAATGAGGCAATTGGGGTTAAGTGACTTGCCCAGGGTCACACAGCTAGTAAGTGTTAAGTGTCTGAGGCCAGATTTGAACTCAGGTACTCCTGACTCCAGGGACAGTGTTCTATCCACTGCGACACCTAGCTGCCCCTAGAACAGGCATTCTTAACAATTTTTGTGTTATGGGACACTTTGCCAGTTTCTTAAAGCCTATGAACCCTTTCCCAAAATGATATTTTCAATGCATAACATGAAATGCAGATAATTACAAAGGAAACCAATTATATTGAAATTGTGATCAATTTTTAAAGTCCATGGACCCCAGGTTAAGAACTCCTTTTCTGGAGTACTTTCCTCCTCCCATGTCTCATTTGATCTAATTTTAGTTATAGACAGTCTCAGAGAAGTGAGAAGCTTGGATAAATATGGAGATTAGTTATTATTGGATGATTGCTTGATAATATCTGTTTTCTGGGAGACTGGGCCACTCAAAAGATGCTTCCAAATTCCTGCAAGCCACCCAGAGCAATACAGGGATAAGTATTTTTTATTTTTGTTGGGTTTTGTGTGTGTGTATGTGGTTGTTGTTTTTTCCAGACAAATCACCTGTCCTTATAAGAAGTAGTACCAATGGACTCAAACAGATGATAGGGAGAGGTCAGACTTTCCTCATGTCCTATATATTTGAACGTTCCCCTGCTGTATTAGCATTAGAGTTATACTTTAGGGAAGCTCACAGAGACTCTTATTCCAACAAGATAAGAGAGCTACCAGTAGGAAAATCAGTGAAATTTACTCCTACCTGAATTCTTAGAGCAGAAAAAAAACCTGGAAGAAATGAGGTTATGATATGAAGTTATTGTTGAGGAAATTGTTTTTCCACAGTTCCCTTAACCTTAACAGAATAGAACCATTAGAAACCTTAGACACTGTTAAGGGCTAAAATCAACTAGTCTGTCTAAAATATCTAATGAGTGGTCACCAATAAATTATAAGCTTTAGCAAGAGTTAGGCTTTTAAGCATTTATTAAGGAAAATAAGAATTTGGTAAAGAGAGAAGAAAAGGCCTACATTCATCTATATATTAAAGGGAGAGCGCATTTCTCGCTCCACTCTCCACCAGAGTCCCCAGGAAAAAGCGTGAGTCAGAACGCCAGGCTCCCCCTTCTTCCTCCCACAAGCAAACGTCACTTCCTGATGCCAAAGAAAAGATGCATGGTCTTGCCCTCAAAGACCTTCACTTCATGGCTGAGCTTTTCTACAGTAAGTCTCTAGCAGGTGGCGTCACTCCAATCATAACAACACTGTCACACTATAAGCATCCCTCCTCAGAAAAGACAAAGGTGAAATTGTTGTCCCTAGAAGGGCACTGTTAAAATAGACAAAAGTGACCTGGGAGGGAAAAGGAGAACTCAGATCTGGGAGAAAGCCCTCAATAGACTTGAGTTTTTGCCTATTGGCAATGACTTTGATTTGTGCTTCCATAACAATTACTACCAAGCTCTATGTCTTTCCATAAGGACTGTGTATCATAATTCAAACCTATTTGGATTCCAAAGACCCCTGGGGATTTAGAGCTGGAAAAAAACCTCGGCATCAGCCAATCCAACTCTCATCTTCAGAGGGAAACTGAGAAAAGTAAGGTTTTGTTTCCCTTGCAGCTAAACTGATAACCTTTACTAACTGCATTTACTGAAATAAGTAGGATATTTTTCACTGTAGACAGAGATGGGAGTTGTACCCACATAGATCTGATTGAATTAAGTAAGACTGACTTAAAGTTGACTTGATTAAAACCACACCTGCCTGACTCCCAAGAGGGGGTGTTCTCAGAGGCTGTGGACTATGACATCAACACAAGGCCACTCTTAACCAATCATCTTGAAAGACCTCCCCTTCCAGGAAAGGGAAACAGGAAGTAGGAAGTGAGGCTGGCTCCCAAGCTCTGGTGGGTTAGTGGCTGAGGGAAGGAAGAGTCCATTCTGAACCCTAGGGTACATAGGCTTTGCTATCTTTCTGAATTCCATGTTTTCTCTCTTTACTAACTCCTAATATACTTTAATAAATTCTTAATGCCTAAACTGTTGCTGAAGCTTCTAACTTATAAGTAAATCCTACATAGTTTCCCCCCAACACTGGGGGCGAAAAAATTTTGCCACACACATTAGATTTTAAACATCACAATACACACATAGACATGCATGCATGCATGCATACATGTAAAGAGAATTTATATATAAATATGCCATGATAAATAATATGATTAGTGTGATATGACTGAGATATTACATGGTAAAATAACATGATGTGATGTGTTATGGATAGTATGATATAACACAATATAAGTATAAGTATAAGGATGTGTTTATGCACATCCACACACATATGTATGATACAGATAAAATTATATGTGATATATATGATCAATAAATATTTATTACATATCTACTATATGTCAGGCACTCTTATGGACAGTTGACCTAAAAGACAAAAGTGAAACATTGCACCCTTTACTTTCTATCTGGGCAGACATGTATATGTACACACAGAGATATTTTCAACCTATATACAAAATAGTAAGAGGTAACTTTCAAAGGGAGGAGCACCATTAGGGGAATCAGAAAAGGCCTCTTGTAGATGTTGGCACTCTCCTGGAATCTGGAAGGATTAAAGGCATTTGAAGAGTAAAAGGTGAAAAGGGAGTTCCTGTCTGGCAGGGAGAATAGCCAAGATAAAAGTATGTAGACAGGAGATGGAGGATCATGCGGGAACAAGAAGGACAGACTGACTGATGTTCAGAGAAAGAGAAAGTTTTATATGCTCAACTTCTGGAGTAGGGTGGTGAAAAATCTTCTGATCTCCCTTCTCCAAAAGAGGGTTACATCAGTTTGTAGAAATTATAGTAAATAATTACCCTAACCTCTATGTGTTTCATATTCTCCCATTTTAAGAAAGTGAAATAATGTGTTCCATACTTGAGGACAGGAAGACCATGTCCAAAGAATTGATTGGTGGCTGAGGAGTTCAGGTGGCTTATAGTTCATTTATACTTGCATGCCTCAAACTGTACCTATGTGTTTCAACATATAAGGCATTTTGGTGAAATGTCAAGAATATGGAACTTCAAATCAGAACGCCTCGGGGCAGCTAGATGGCGCAGTGGTAAAGCACCGGCCCTGGATTCAGGAGTACCTGAGTTCAAATCCAGCCTCAGACAGTTGACACATACTAGCTGTGTGACCCAGGGCAAGTCACTTAACCCCCATTGCCCTGCAAAAAAAAAAAAAAAAAATCAGAACACCTCAGTTCAAATCCCAGCTCCACTTACTCCCACCTTTGTGGCCATGGGAATGTCATTTTCCATTCTTTACCTCAATTTCTTCACCTACAAGATGCAGTGGTAAAATAGATGATATCAAAGCAGTCATCCAGACATCACCACACATTTGAATCAGTTTCTCTGCCTCAGAGGAGATGTAAGCGATCATGTTGCCTAACCCATGGTAGAATATCTGGCATGGGGTCTTCCTACTTCTGTTTAAGGATTCTCAACATGGCAGAATTTAAATCTTTAAGCAAGTAGCATATCTTCCCAAAATGGGAAAACACTCCACCTGCTGAGTGAGAAGAACATTGGTCTTAGAATCAGGAGATAAAAGTTTAAATCCTACCTCCAACACCATGCAATCTTAGGCAAGTCACTTATCTTCCATGTGTTTCAGTTTCCTTATCTATAAAATCATAGTTTAGCTCCAAACATCCCTGAAGACCTCTGTAGCTCAAGAGCTATAATCCCATAAAGAACAGATAGTTCCAAAGCAAGAGAGTTCTTTCCCATGTCCAACCTAAATCTGTATTTTTGCAACTTCTCCCCTTCCATTCCTCCTTGTTCTGCCCTGTGGGGCCAAGCACACTAACACTGATACCTCTTTCAAGTGACAGCCCTTCCAATACCTCCCAAGCCCTTACAATACTACCTGAAAATAGTACATATGTCTTCTCTTCAGTCCTTTCTTTCCCAATACAAACATCCCCAGTTCTTACTCTGAATGCCTTTATGGTATGCATTTAACCACTCTGATGGGATTTAATTGACCCAGATGATTAGGTTTGCTATGTCACAGGCCAGCCAACTGGCAATACTGATGTAACCAACTTCTTTTTCTGTGAGTACATTTCAGTGGGGCATAAAATGCTACACTGGGTTTTCAAAGATTTGGGGTTCTATTTGCAGAACAATTAAGCTGGTCAAGCTCCTTAACGATGTGGCCTGATGATGTATGATACATCCTTCTGGCATGAGGCATGACCAAATAGGACATGAATAAACAGCTTGAGTCATTACTGAATATTGTTAACCACAGCTGTCACCCCTAGACTATTAAA
Source organism: Dromiciops gliroides (assembly GCF_019393635.1). Classification (NCBI taxonomy): domain Eukaryota; kingdom Metazoa; phylum Chordata; class Mammalia; order Microbiotheria; family Microbiotheriidae; genus Dromiciops; species Dromiciops gliroides. The sequence goes on from NC_057862.1 coordinate 19,641,205, forward strand.
AAGCTTTTCACAAGAGCATTGGCAATGAGAAATTCTAGTTTATTTCAAGACAATATTTCATGAAAGGTAATAGAAGTTGTGTAGCATTTATTTTGAATAAGACAAGTCAAGAGGGCATATTGTGCAAAAAAAGTAGATACTGCCTTGAAAAGCCTTTTTGTTATAATTAACAATTATTTTATGTTTTACTCCCACATTCTCAGCTCCTAACAATGACAAAATCCCACTGATAAGAAAGAGGCTTATGTTCAAGAGTTTAGGAAAAAATCAACATTTCCTTTTCTAAACAACAAATCTATGAGTTTTACCACTTTTTGAAAGTGTTTTGTTCCTAAACCTTTTCTTTATAATAAACATTTTTATTTAAAGTTCTGAGTTCCAAGTGCTATCCCTGGTTCTTTCCATTCTCTCCCCCTCCCTGAGGCAGTAAACAGATACAGTTACATGCAATATGTAAAATATTACCATATTGGTCATTTTGTACAAGAAAACTCAAATGAAAGAAAAAATGAATTAAAGTGGAAAATATCATGCTTCAGTCTGTTTTCAACCAATATCAATTCTTTCCTTGGACATGGACAGTATGCTTTATCATTAGTTCTATGGGTTTGTCTTGGATCTTTGATCATTCATAGTTCATCAAACAATATTACTGTCATTGGACACAATGTTCTCCTGGTTCTGTTCAATTGAATACACATCAGTTCATATAAGTTTTTCCAGGCTTTTCTGTAATCATCCCGCTTGTCATTTCTTATAGCACAATACTATTTCATCACCATCATATACCACAGCTTGTTCAGCCATTTCCCAGTCAATGGGAATTCCCTCAATTTCCAATTCTTAGGCACGACAAAAAGAGTTGCTATAAAATGCCTAACCCTTTTGCATCCAGACACTTCATGATTCCAGCTCTGAAGAAAAAAAAACACAAGGAAGAAAAATGTATAGTATATAAAATAATAAATTACCCCAAAGTCAATATACACAGATCTAAATTAGGGAAGTTTTGTGGAGGGCATCATGGTATGGTATACAATATGGTACATAGTATAGCATAAAAATTATAATAATGGCATTAGACTCAGAAAATCTGGGTTGAAGACCTGGATATGTAACTTAGCAGCTTTGTTTTGGACAGAGATTTAACTAGCATGGGTGATCAAGGTTTTAACCCTGAGCACTAAAATTGGGATCAGGATATTAATAACTTACACATGCTTTTTCAACAGGTAGAAACAACTGAGCATAAAGCAATATTAAGAGAATAGCTATTCAAAACTGGAGGCTTCTACTGCTTGCTGAATGGAAAGATTTCAATTTTACATTTATAGAGTTCATAGACATTCAGGCTATGAATACTAGTGCAAATGATTTTAATAAAATCTGAGGAAAGAGTATTCAGTTCAGTAAAACAACTTTATTTTACAATTTAAATCCAATAAGAAGTTAAACAGATTTTCCACTTTTTAAGCTATGCATTTACTAAGGAGTATAAAGCAAGTTTTCTTTTTCTTAGTAGTATGAATTTAATAACACTTTCAGAAATTAACCAAAGTACATAGGGACGGGGCAGCTAGGTGGCACAGTGAATAAAGCAATGGCCCTGGATTCAGGAGTACCTGGGTTCAAATCTGGCCTCAGACACTTGATACTTACTAGCTGTGTGACCCTGGGTAAGTCACTTAGCCCTCACTTCCCCACCAAAAAAAAAAAGTACAAAGGGAGCAATTCTTCAAATCAAACTTTGAAACTCAAAACACTTGGACTAGAGGTATCACAGGAACCCAAATTGTGGGGTTAGCCCTTCTCTCCAGAAGGGGGCTTTTGAAAAAATTCCAACTGGACACCATAACCTCTTAATTATCTGCCACATGGCACTATCACTCACCTGTATCACAATCCCATCAAAGGAGCACCCAGATTCTAGTACCTGTCCCCCACAAACCTCATGTGGGTGAGGACCAGAACCTGTGGTTAATGAGCCTGGAGAAGAATTTAGTTTATTATGTTACCACTGTTTTTTCTTCCTCCTTAATCCCCTCACCCCCAATTGTACTGAAATATTTTGTAAATCCCTCTATATTTGTTTGTTTTCCCTCATTGGAAAACAAAAAGCCTATTTATGCTTCTACAAGTAATTTTTGTTTCCAAGGAAATACTTCATGACTAAAACTTTGTACTTCATTTTCTAAGGCTCTTTCAAGACTATTTTTTGGCATTGCAGGGTCATCAATTATGTATGGGCTCTGTGCTTTGCCTTTAGAACAAAACTGATTCTATAGGTTGTCTATATAGCTGCATATCATATAATCTAGACAAAGGCATTCCTAAACCACTTTTCTTTTCTTGTTTATGCTATTAAAAAGAACTCTTTTAGGGGCAGCTAGGTGGTGCAGTGGATAAAGCATGGGCCCTGGATTCAGGAGTACCTGAGTTCAAATCCAGCCTCAGACACTTGACACTTACTAGCTGTGTGACCCTGGGCAAGTCACTTAACCCCCATTGCCCTGCAAAAAAAAAAAAAAAATTTAAAAAAGAACTCTTTTGAGAGACCGCAGACTTCTTTTAGGGAATTTGACAATACTCCAAAATTTGATGTGAACAGTGCAGCGACATCTGCAAAAAGTAGCATCCGAGGAGATTTCCTTCTATAGGAAATACCTGTGCCATGTTTCTCTGTACAGGAGGATCTCTTATGGTAAATGCCTTTGGTGAGAATTCATCTTCCTATTTTACGCTTTTCTTGATATTACTAAACAAAGTTGTTAAGCAAAGTAGAATTTTGACATAGAAATGGGAGCCACCTGGTTATTGGATAGTCTTTAAGGAAATACTTTACTCCATTGAACCAATTTTTTATAGTGTTCATACATAGTCAACATGATTTTGTACTCACCACATCACTTCGTCAATTGTGTGATTGTAAAAATATGCTCTACTCTGGAATTTGTTGTTCAATCATGTCCAACTTTTCATGACCCCATGGGCCATGCTCTCCATGGTTTTGGCATGCTTTGGCATACTGGCATGGTTTGCCTTTTCCTTCTCCAGTGGATAAAGGCAAACAGAGGTTAAGTGACTTATCCAAGGTCATGCAACTAGTAAGTGTCTGAGGCGAGATTTTAACCCAGGTCTTCCTGACTCCAGGCCCAGCACTCTATCCGCTGAGATATCTAGCTGCCTCCTACTCTAGAATAGCACCCAGCTTTCCTAATCTTTTCTCCAGTCTTCATCAAATATTTTCTTGATGCACATCAAATTGACTTTACAAAATTGTGTTTAGATGTCAATAAGGATTGAAGGAATATTCACAAGTATATATTTTGGAGAAAATAAGATGTGAGGTTTAGGGGTTTGCTTTCTTTAAAACATGCTTTTGGTATCTTCCCTTCTTTAATTTATCTTGAGAATCTATCGCACGCTGATCTCAAACATATGTCACTTCCGACATGTGCATTTTCTGTCTGTATTTAACCAGCTTCTTCTGCTTTGTTCCCATCATTGCTTCAAGGGCTTTTCTACTTCCCCAAACAGTACATTTAGGACTCACCTATGAAATTCTTAATGTAGGCTCTACTATACTTGATGACAATGGGATTTTGACAAAAACATTTACAGATTTTTCCATTTTTATCTATTTATTGTCCTTCCAGTGTTATTTGTCCATACACTTTGGACAATATTGTTTAGTTGGGTCTCACACATGGCTTTTTTTAATACTATTTTTCTATTTTTTCTCTGCTTATAAACTGATGGTACTCATTCTCTTCCACTATCCTTCATGGTAAAATTTTACAAACAAGCATATATTCTAAACTGGTGCTGCTCCTAGCCTGTATATCTCTCTACCTGGCAAAAAAAAATCAAGTATTTCCTAAGATTATTTTCAGACTCATTCATGACAATCATGGCAAAAAATTTTCACTAGTTAAATTTCATTATGGAATTGTCATATTTGGTGATGATATCATTTCTCCATCTATTTTCCTTTGGGCACATAAAAACATATTTAAAAGTGGTTAATTCATAATTATATTCTGATACCCCTCAATACTAGTACCTACCTTTTGTCGATTATAACCAATTTATCTTGTTTGTACATGACTATTTTCACATTATATCTTACATTAGACTATGATCTCCTTGAAAACAAGGACTGTCTTTTACTTTTCTTTATGTCTCTAGCACTTAGTATAGTGCCCAGTATGTAATAGGTGCTTAATAAATGTTTATTAAACAACCAGCTTATTGAAACCATATCTTTGTTTTTCTCATTTTATCCCTTCTTATTTCATATTAATTTTGGTCTTTGCTTTAATAAGACAGTGGGATGACTATACACCCACAGCTAATCTATGAATGACTCATACAGCAATAATAATCTGTTTTCTCTCAGTTAAAATATATTCATTTATGCTTTTGATACTTTCAGAACTTGTCAACTCTAGCATCTACTGATTCTTTTTCAAAATAAAAATAATCATGACATAGGGATAAGACATCTATGTAATGCATAAGCCTTTGGCTTCTCTACTTTTGAAACATATTTTCTAAAATATTTTTCACACTCCTACCTACCTTTGATTGGATTTACAAAAAGCAAAATATATATTGGCTTAAGATAGAGAATCTCATCAATATCCTTGTGAAATTTATCTAGCTGTTCATCCTATATAAAAGACATCAGTGCATACATTGCATTGGTTTTTGTGTCTGTATTTGTAAATATTTATCATATATTCTAAAATATTAGATTACAAAAGTCCTATGTGATGATATTTCCTATTGCCTTTGAATGTATGAAAAATGACTATCACTTCCTTCTCTGTAAGCAGGAACAGAGAGTCAACTTTCCATTAGAATTCATCACTTTTTTCTTTTGATTTTATTTATAATAAGGATATCAATTGATGTGATTTTGACCCTAAGGAAGGCTGTCCTTTCACTGGACCTTTGGGAACATATATGACATTTAAGGCATTGTTTCACTTAAGGTTTATAGATTATCTAAAACTATTTGACACTTAGCACTTTCTGACCTCTTTTCTACCACTTTGTTGCTGACATTGTAGAAGGAGAATGGCAACATATAAGATTGAGTTTCACTTTTCTGTCTCCTTTTCCATGAGATATCATGAACAAAGAATTAATCAACAAATAAACAGCCTAGAAATAATAGCTTCTCTCTCCTTAACTGGGTTGGCCTTCAGAAACCAGATATAGACTATTGCAGGTACCGTACCAAAAGAAACAAAAAGACAATCTTAGTGTTGGAGAACTTCTCTAATCTTGTTCTTGACTGGCATATCCTCCCAAATGTCAGACTCACCTACTTACCATGATTTGCAATTGGAATATGACTTCATAGAGAAGCATAAAAATACCCATATTAACTAGTTGGAACTCTATTTCATAGAGAACCTTAGCATCATTAAGAGCAATGAATGAACCATTTCCCAGATGAAGTTACCCTTCTATCTTCCTGACAATCAGTTTTGGCTCCAGTTCATTATTTGTCTGTGATATCCATCCAAGATCTATGTACTGATGGTCCAGCTCTATGAGCCATACATGCAAGTATATATCATAATACAAACAATAGACATTCTTCATCCAATTGGTTGTACCACATGAACAGTTAACACAAATCCCTTTAAGTGAACTCAAAAATATCCCAGCATCTGATACAATCAGTAGAATATCATTTTCAAATAGAATTATCTGGAAGACTTCACTGCCTATAGAGAATTCCTCTTCCATTAAGACCCTATTCAGGATGTGTCTTATATGACAGTGACAATTATGTGACAGTAACAAAGATGATTCACTCCAATGGGTCTCTCATCTCATTGTTGTAGATCTTCTCTTCAATGACCCTAATCAAAATCCATCCATATCTGCCCTTGCACATGGGAACTTGTTTCCACTTTCTCACATAATCTTAGCAAAGGGTTGTTCCCCCAAATGCCAAAAAAACACCTTTTCCCTTGAAATTGAAAGGCTACCAGTGATGGTATATTCATCAGTTTTCTCTCATTCTTACCATGTAAACTAGCATATTTATTTTTGAACATGTATTTCTCCAATACAGTAGAAAATTTTATATAATATAGAATAATATATAATGTAATATATAACACATAGCTGGATGATCCACCACATTGTAATACACTATTATATAATACAGTAAACTATAACATAATACAAAATAATGTAATTATATAGTGTGAAGTTTATACACACACACACTGCAGATACACATATACATTAACAAAATACCATAATCATATACTCCTTCTGGACCTAATAAAGTGTGTAAAGACATAGGATCAAATCCTACTTCTGACATCTGCTCGCTTTATGACACTCTGGAAGCCACTGAGCTTCTCAAATCACCAGTAAAAGGATAATAGTAGCTGTGATGTGAATTGATGCAAACTGAAGTAAGCAGAGGAAAGGAATCTATACAATGACTACAATAATGTAAATGGAAAGAATAATAGCTCCCAAACATACAAAGTAGAAAGCTGTGAAATTATAAAGAACAAGTTTAACTCTAAAGAAGATATATGAAAAGGTTCCTCAGTACCCCGACCCAGTTCTTTACAGAGACATTTTTTGTTTGGTTGTTGTTTGGGGGGTTTATGGTACCAACAACAAACTATAATTGGTTTCCGTGCACCAGCCCAGTCAAGTATAGAGAAAGTCATTAACTTTGGGCTGTTTATTTGTTAATTATTCTTTGGCTATTTCTAGAGGCCTGGAATTTTACATAGAATGTCAGTACCAAAAATAATTATCTTGAGGGGTACCCATGGATTCTCCCCTTCTTTTTTATCCCTCCCCCCCACCCCAAGGTCTAAGTTCTCCTTTAAAATGGATTCATCTGGGTCAAACCCAACGCAAGCTTACAAAGGATCTTAGGTAGAGACAGATCAGAGTGTCTAAATAGCTGAAGACTTTACTGATGAAATTTGGCCTGCATAAACCATACCCAGCTGTAGACTACTGTGTTCTTATCAGTTTGGGTGGGGCTCTACATTATTTCTCTTATGCCATTCCTACCAAGATTTGAGTGACCTAAATCATGTAACACCAGACTTCATTTTAAAATAACACACCTCCAAAAAATGTCAACCATTTAGATTTGTTATGTGATGGACCTGCCACAGTTAGAAGGGTATATAAACTGTGACCCCACTGCCATTAGGGGCCTTTGGCCTAAGACAGATGGCCGATGACCATCCTTTTATTAATAATCTGCCAGCCTGTTAATAAAAATAAAAGAATTATCCAGAAACTATATCTCTCATAAATTTAATTATCACATCAAGGGGCTTGTAATGTATGGATTAGTTTTGCTCCATGTTTCTCCTTTTTCCAAACTATTCTTTGTTATAAGTTGTGCTTCTCTGAGAAGAGGAAAGGGAAGAATTCAGAGAGAGACCTAAATAATGAGAAAACAATTACTATCAATAAAAGTTGATTCGAAATAATAACACAAGGATTAAGTACATCACGGAATGGTTGGGAGAGATAGATGATAGATAGATAGATAGATAGATAGATAGATAGATAGATAGATAGATAGATAGATAGATAGATAGATAGATAGATAGATAGAAAGAGATAGATACCTAACAATGTCTCCCAGGGCTTGCTGAGGAGAGAGAGAGAGAGAGAGAGAGAGAGAGAGAGAGAGAGAGAGAGAGAGAGAGAGAGAAAATCAGAATCAGAATTTAAGGAGTTTTATATTTCTTCTTCAGCCACCATCCCCATGGTCAGTGTTCTCCTTCCTCAACCCCAGAAATGGCCCAAGTCATCCTAGGCTTCTCTTTCAAGCTATTATAATTGAATTATACCAAGCTCTATGAGACATTATGATTAGGGTATCCCTACATATTGCCAGCCTGATATGATTATATGTATATATATATATATATATATATATATATATATATATATATATATATATATACATACATACACATGCATAAATATATATGGAGAGAGAAAGAGATAGACACACAGGTATATGATAGATGATGATGGTGAAGATGATAGATAGATAGATAGATCTATATCAGAGAGGTAGATAGATCTATATCTGACAATGTCTCCTAGGCTTTGCCAAGCATAGAATTATATCATATAATTTCTCTCCATTCCTCAATAAGGACGGCATCCTTTGTATAGTTCATAGGTAGGACCACTTCTTTAAGGAGAGTATGAGGGATGGATTAAATAAAAAGAAAAAGGGAATCAGGGCCCTTTACTTGATTGCACTTAGGAATTAAAAAAAAAAAAAACAGTATTTCTTTCAACCCTGACTTCAAAGATCTGGAAAATGTGTGAAATCCAGAATGGAGCATGGAGGCCAGCCTCCATGCACTGTCACCACATGGTGACCACCAGGTCAAGAAAGTCAAGCCATGGCAGCAGGGGACAGCTTTGTTCTATTGATCCCCCCACTTAATCATGGCAACATCATTCCCAAGACAGTATGCAGTGCTCTTTAGTGCAAACAGAAAAAGACCTACTATAGAAAAGATGACCTATTTCAAGTAATGCTCACATGACCATCATTAAAAGCCAACTAAATAGGCAAGTTGAGTGGTCTTAGATTTCTTTACATGCACAAAGGGAAAAAGAGAGACGAGGATGCTTTATGAAGCACTCAGACCAAAATTCAACTTCTACCTGAAATATGCATTTAATTGAAGTGAACTAGAAAGAGATAAGGCAGGCAACTAAGTGGCACAGTGGATAAAGCACTGGCCCTGGATTCAGGAGGACCTGAGTTCAAATCCAGCCTCAGACACTTGACACTAGCTGTGTGACCCTGGGCAAGTCACTTAACCCTCATTGCCCCACAAAAAAAAAAAAAAAGATAAGGCACTAAGCTTGAAGTCAAGGGAAATATAAATGTGAATCACTCCTTAGAAATTTATTAGCTGTTTAAACCTAGGCAAATTATTTAACTTCTGTGCGTCTCTTTCCTTATCTGTAAAATGAGTGGACTGGGCACAATACTCTCTAAGCTTCCTTCCAGCTCCATTAGCTATGATGTATAAAATCAAGATACCCTTGTTATTGACATGACTATAAAGAGGAGGGGGATTCTTATTAACATACTAGCTTTGTGTTCTTTGTCAAGTCACTTATCTCCTTATCTCTGAAATAATGAATTTGGACTAGATGCCCTATAGAGTTCTTTTTTTTTTTTTTTTTTTAGTGAGGCAATTGGGGTTAAATGACTTGCCCAGGGTCACACAGCTAGTTAAGTGCTAAGTATCTGACGGTGGATTTGAACTCAGGTACTCCTGACTCCAGGGCCGGTGCTCTATCCACTACGCCACCTAGCTTCCTCTATAAAGTTCTTTCGGATCTATAAATGCAATGATTCAATGACTTTTGCATGGGAATAAAATGAAAATTTAGCATGCTTATTTGTTGGTAGGGTAGGGTTGGAAGGAGAGAGAGGAAACAGATGAAAAAGTAAATTTGTCATTTACAATCTTAGCTGTGTGATAAAAAGTACGCCAGTTTTTGAAGGACCACCCTTTCAGGGAGGAGACCGTGACAAACGGCCGTGCATCCATAACACGCTCCACCTCCGTCTGCTAGGGACTCCACTTCCGGGGTGCGAGCTTAAAAGGCAAGGAGAGAACAGAAGTGAGGTCCTTTTTTTTCTGCTCTCCTCGTCCACTGGTTGCACTGCACACACAGACGCTGACTCAGGTTCCACTCGGCTAGGTTCTCCGTAACAGCACGTGCTTGACTCGGCTCTCAGCCTCAGAGGTGGCCTTGGGTTTTTGGTGAGTCCTATACGGGTTTTGGTGAGTTCTATACGGAATATAGATTAAGCTTAGATTTAAGACTATTTGTTTGTATTTCTACTTTCCTATCTCTCTAATCAACATCACCTTGTAATTTCCAAACAATAAAAGCTCTAACTAAAGATCAGAGGCTTCTTCCACTTACTGGTCTGGGAGATAAATAAGGGAAAGGTTAAAGGGGAGTTTAATGCTCTTGTATCCAATTTTAAATCTCACAGCAGTAGCTATTATTGTCAACTTGTTTCGTTGTTGTTCTTCCTTAAAAAGTCAGCAAATGAATAGAAGACTCAAATTTGATTTTAGACACTTACTAGTTGTGTGCAAGTCAGTTAACTTCTCTGTTTGTCTGTTTCCTCAACTGGAAAATTGGGATGCTAATAGCATCCTACTGGCAAATTTGTTTTATCCCATGATGTAATATTTGCAAAACAGATATCACAGTTCCTGGAAGAAAACAGGTACTTAAATTCTTGTTTCCTTCCTTGCACATTCACGTCTTCCTTCTTTGCTTCCTCCTTACAAGTAGGAGAAAGAAAATTGTTCTGCTTAGACTTAGAGAACAAGGCTAGAAACAACTGCATATTCAGGTTTGCTATATAGTAGGCTAAGGGGGAGGGAGCAGGAGCAGGTAAAAAGGGACCAAAAACCAACAGTTAAGATTGTACATGTAGAGATTGGGTTCCCTTCCAAAATAATGGGTTCTCCATCATTGGAGGTTTACAAGCAAAGTTTGGACAAGTAATTATTGGCTGTGTGGGAAAGCTGATTCATGTATAGATACAGGATTTGATTCAATGCTCTCTGAGGTCCCTTAGAACTCTAAGAGTTTATGTTTATTTCCCAGATGTTTTCTGAACTGAACTGATCCCAAGCTCTTGGTCACTTAGAAGTCCGTCCATCAATGTCTTTAGGTTTTTTTTTTAGAGGTAAGGGCTTTGTAAATGTTATGATACCCCTGAAAAGCTAGTACTTCGTGTTATTATTCTCAGTATTCATGTGTGGTATGCATGGCTCCATAACAGTATTTGGCCACCTTCCTTAGCTCACACCGAGTTTTTTGGGGAGCCTTATATTACATATTCTGAGCCTCACCCTAGGATTCCAAACATCTGGCTGAAAGGTGAAGAATTAGACAGAATGATTTGATGAGTGAATCATCATCAGGCCCATCTTGATTGATGGTTCTATTTCTGACAGCGTACATGGAGTGAATTATTCACTGGACTGGATAATTTCAAACACATTAAGGGAGCCATGCTGATAGAGCTAAAGGTTCACTCACTTTAGGGACACTTAAAAGCACTGTCACATTGGTTCTTGACTGAAGTTAAGTGTCAGACCCAGTAGTCTGGGCCACTTAAGAATACTTTAGCATTTCTTTCCATATTCCTCTAGAATTAGCTGTGGCTTAGATTTCTAGCTTCCATGGAACCAAAGGATCAGTACCTCAAAGTTGGAAAGAATCTTGGAGAGCCATCCATGCCTGACTAAGAAACCATGCAAAAACATCCTCATCCAATGGCCTTCTAGTCTCTGAAGCAACTAGGTGGCACAGTGGAGAGGGTCCTGGTCCTAAAGGCAGGAATATCTGAGTTCACACAGTACAAGACCAACCACAGATCTCTGGGGTATTCCACTAAAGACCTCCTGCCACAGTGATATTGAACGTTATTACCTAGACTTTGAGTAAGTCCATCTGACCAGTTCTGCAACTATCTAATTATATTATTGTTTAATCTATATCTTTCCATATTCCTCACAAAAATAACAAATCATATTTTATCAAAAGTTTTGTAAAATCAAGGTAACTATCCATAGCAGCTAAGTGGTGTAACGGATAAAGCACCTGACCAAGAGTCAGGAAGACCTGAGTTCAAATCCAGCCTCAGTCATTTACTAGTTGTGTGACCTGGACAAGTTATGTAATCCTGTTTACCTCAGTTTCCTCATCTGTAAAATGCTCGTGAATGAAATAGCAAATCACTCTAGTATCTTTAACTAGAATACCCTAAATAGGGTCACAAAGAGTAGGGCATGACTGAAATGACTGAACAACAACAAAATATCCACTCCATCTCTGTCATCTCCTCATTTAGGAATCCTGTTTAATAAAAAGGAAAAAAGAAACAAGATTAGTCTGAAATGGTCTGTCAATAATTAATTTTGTAATCCACTTCCCTTTTTAATATTGACAATTACTTCTTTAATGATCTATTTCAGAATTTTTCTAAGAGTTGAAATTCATGATCAAGCCCACTGTTTTTCTCTGGTTCGGGAAAAATTGAGACAAGTTCTCTTCTAATCTTATTGTTCCACTGCTGTTTTCTATGATATTTCACATATCTATGTTTAACATGTATGCCCTGATTCCACTATCTCAGGGCCAAGCCTGTTGTAACACTCTTTGTCTGGAAAAGTGGCCGAGATGCATTTCAAATACCTTAACCATGCTCCCAATCCAGAACAGTCCTCTGGGATCTCTGAGGAGCCATTGAATCTGTTCTTTTACTTGCTTCCACAGTGATATAAAGAGAAGCCTCTCAACACAGTTGATTTGGCACAATCTCTTACAGTATTGGCAAAAATCACAATTTTCCCCAAATGTAAAGTGTTGCAGATTCAATGAGCCAGAAGCATTTTCCAAAGTTTACCTAATATTAATTTTTATCATTATTCAGCAAGTGCCAGTCTTGCTACTGTATTGGCCTTCCTTGACTCCAAAGGAAAAAAGAAAAAAGAATTAAAAGCAATGAAAAAAAGCTTCCTTTTGCAGAAAGAAACCTGGTCCTTATAGAGATTTCCTGATCACATGCAACTCTGGACCTGCAGTCAACTGGAATTCTCTCCTCATTCTCAGATAAGAAAACCAAACCACTTCAGCTTGGCACCTAAAGACCACCCTGCACTTCAGGGAGGGCTAGAGGGGGCATGGCATTCTCTCCTTGTTCCACTACTCTGTATACTACCACCACCATAACTCTGGATCTTCACTCACAAAGTAAGTTTACTCATTGAGTAATATGAGAAAGAAAAAGAAAGAAAATGAAAATTTCCATCTCTGAAGCACTCAATCCCAATGAAAGTGATACTCTCTCCACACAGGGATTAGAAACATGGGATGGAATAGATGTCACCCAATCACCCTGCAATGTCTCAAATGAAACAAACGTACTAAATGAAACCAATGTTCAGAGTGAAAACATCGCTGGGATTACCTCTAGATATAAAGTCATCCCACTGGAGCCTGGACAGAATTTTCTAGGCATCCCTTTTTATGCAAAGCAGACTTAAATTTCTCCAGGATTCCCACTATCATAGCTTATGCTCTCAGAATTCCAGGAAAATATCTTTTGAATTCTTTATGTCAAAGGATATTTGAAATTTCCATCAATGGATCCTGGCCACTCCGAGGAACTATCCAAATTGAATGCAATCTCACCTGGAAGGTTAAGAAGGTCCAGCTGAAAAAAATATGTGTAAGTGTATGTGGGTGTGGGTGTGTGTTTGTATGTGTGTGTATATCATAAGAGTCAAGTACTTCGGGTCTCCAAGCATACAGTCAAACCTAAGTGTAGTGGAAAATGATCTCACAATAAAGCAAGCAGGCTAAGTCTGTTTAAATGAAAAAAGAAATAAAATTAATATTTTCAATGAGGCAATAGCATTTTATTGATCCAAACTCCATATTTCTCTTATTAGACTCAATATCACTACTTACACAGGTTTCAGTTATACACTACCAGTATCTAAATACTCAAGGAATGAACAAACAGAATTTGTAAGATTAAGTCAATGGAACTAAATCGTGAAGGAATACTTTCTGGGAAAACAATCAAATGTAAAATTAAAGTCTAAAACAACATTTTTGCCAGTTTCCTTGGATCCCACAAACTAGGGTATCCAAACTTGTCAGTTGGGTTTCTTTCCATGGTTCCCTGCAGAAGTGAAGGGCCCCCTATTCCCTAGCCCAATTCTCTCAAGGCCAGGTCAGTTACAAGTGACATTGTAACAGCAATTATATCCCCTACTTCTCTAAGCGCTAGAAGATAGAGTGTCAACTACTTGGTACTCATCAAGGTTCTATTATTTCCAGTGTGTAAAGGTCATGTTCCTTAACAGATAAGAGAAAAACCAAAAAATGGGCATCTCAGCCTTCTCCTTCCTCTCAGATATCATAAGATCCCATTTACCCCAAGCAAAGGTCCTATCCATCCTTTGTTCTTCCTTTCTATCTTAATAGTGTGGAAATGGTGTACATATATCTATCTCTATTTCTAATTCTCTCTCTGTGTGTCTATGTCTATCTAGCCAACTGTGTCTAGATATATCTAGACATAGAAGAAAAATGGTTAATGGAGCTGATATCCAAGTAAAGTGATAATAAGAAAGGAACCCTTAAGGGCTCTGGAAGAATTTGGTCCCCAGTTCCAGATGAATCCTATCCTTAGGTGAGAGATGAATTAGTCAGCTGTGATTTCAGTCACTGTCATTGCCATTTGAAAGATCATAGAAAGACAGAGAGTAGTATAAGCTTCTTGAGGACAAGAGCTATTTTTCCTTCTTGCTTTTGTGTCCACAGAGGTCAGGACAGGCCTTAGCATAAAGCAGTTAACTGTAAAACTATCTGTTGAATATCAACATGCAAGTTACAAGAAAGAGAATGATCTCTTCAGTCACAATATCTGGAGGTTCTATTGGCCTCTTCCATATCTACTCTGCCTTGGTTTACTGCCCCAAGTCAGGTTCTAACAACCAATATCTAAGCCAAGTTTGCCATGCTGTTCATCACCCCCTCCAATGTCTAAGTTCTCTTGAATGGATTCTTTAAACTATTCCCACTGGGCATTAATGCCTGCTGATGGACTAAAAGTCTCCTTTTCATCATCCTCAGTTATGAGGCCATCTTCTTATGCTGTTGCTCACATTTTATGTTTCTGACCATCTCAGGTTTTATAATAATGTTTTCCTTGGGACACAGAAGCCTTCAGTATGCTCAGGCATCTCTGGCCCCTGCCACTCTCACTTTCTAAGTCTCTGATAACATGCTTACTCAAAATGGATAGACTTTCAAATGTTCATTTTAGCTTTGGGGGAATTAATAAGGGTGAGGGAAATGTAGAACTGTTGTGTCAGCCTTTGAAGAAAGATTTCCAAGGTAAAGAAAAAAAGAGAAAGCCTTATGCATAGTTGTGAAATACAACAAAACCCCTTCTCATATTTAAGAGTCTTGAATATCACTTTATCCTTAAGAGATTTAAAGAGAAATGGAAAAAGAAACCAAGCAATTTGATAAACTGGTCAAACCTGGTTTTAGGTTTATTTCCAAAAAAACAAACAAACAGCATCAACAACAAAACAGATCAATTCTTTGTGACTGAAGCATGCTTGCTGTTTTTGTCATCTATGCTGTTTTCTTTATTTCTAGAAAGTTAGGGCAAAAGTTTGCCATGCTATCATTGTCTAAGGCAGTTTGCATGCAGGGAGAGGGTAATTGAAAGATAGAGGGTAAGGCAGGGCCTGAACCAGGACTGGATCACCAGAGTTATGTGCCAGAGGAAAAGAATTTAGAGGGCATTGACATCACTAGAGCAGCATTCCTAGGCACAGTTGATTTTTTCATTCAAATCTCATCTTTCCTCCAAACATTTCCCCTTCTACCTTTCCCATTACTATAGAAGGTACCACTATTCTCCCATCCACCCAGGTTACAATCTAGGAGTCCTCCTGAACTCCTCACTGTCTATAACCCTACCTCCCACATGCAATATGGTACCAAGGCCTGTCAGTTTCAGCTTTGCAATATCTCTCAAATATCTCCCCCACTTTTACCCTCTGACACTGCCCCACCCCAGTGCAGGCCCTCATCACCTCATGCCTGGACTATTGCAACAACCTGCTGTTGGGTGTGCCTCCCCTAAGTCTCTCCCCACTCTGATCCATACTTTGTTTAGCCACTGCAGAAATTTTCCTAAAAGTCATGTATGATTATGTCACTAAACTCTAACAACTTTTATTTGCATTCAGGATCAAAGTCCTCTGTTTGGCACTCAATGGCTTTTATAAACCAGACCTTTCTCTCCAACATATACTCTTCAGTTCAATGATACTGGCCTCCTGGCTGGTGCATGAATAAGACATCAATCTCTAGGATCCAGGAATTTCCTCTAACTGTGCCCCAGGATTGGAATGATCTTTCTCCTCTGCTCTACCTACTCACCTCCCTACTGTCTCTCTTTAAGTCTCAGATTTAATTGGATCTTTTACTAGAAACCTTCCCCAACCTCTCTTAATTCAAGGGCTTTCCTTATGTTGTGTCGCCCCTCCTCACTGGATTGTAAACTCTTTGAAGGCTGAGACTGTCTTTGACCTTTTTTTAATCCCCAGCATTTATCATGATCCCTGTCACATAGTAGGTACTTAATAAATGTTTATTGGTTTACTGATTGATCTCTTCAGCTCTCCTTTCCCAACAAAGCCCCAGTCCAGGTGAGTTTTCTGCTACAAGTGTTCCTGCCTCCCTAATACTCCCCCACCACGCACACTCAGCAATCCCTGAAGTCTTCTTGCCCCACCTACAACCCTACCCTTTAGACAGATATCATGTCTCTTTCCCCAGACACACAAATGTTTATTGATACCTCAGGTGACTGTTAACCAATGAGAGAGGTCTCCCTAACCCCACTTCTCTTATTTTCCCCCTCCAACTGTCACGCCCTATGCCATCCTTTCTCCTTCAGCTACAGTCACCACACACTTTTTGTGTGAATGGAAATAACAGGTGAGGGACTGGCTAAATGGGTCAGAATAATCAGAGAGAAATATAGGAGAAGAAAAAGTTGCTGTCAACATTAATCTCCCAGGAAAATATTGGGTCCCAGGATTACCACTAAAATTTGAAAAAAAATCTAATATAAGATTAATTGAAAAAGAAAGAAAGCTGGATAGATAGACTCAGATAGATAGATAGATAGATAGATAGATAGATAGATAGATAGATAGATAGACAGATAGAGAGAGAGATAGATAGATAGATAGACTCAGGTAGATAGATAGAGAGATAGAGAGATAGAGAGATAGATAGAAACAGATCGTTTATAAGTGCTTATCATATGTCAGAAAAATGTGTTAAGTTCTAGGAATGCAAATAGAAGCAAGCGATTTGGACTAGTAGAGAATGAAATGTGGAGTAGGAAGAACTATGTGTGAATTATGTCTCAGACATTTATTCACTGTATGAGAGTGAACCAGCCTTGGAATTACTCTCAGGTTCACTTCGTTCATCTGTAAAAGAGGGTTTATAAAGGCACCTACCTCCCAGGGTTATTCTGAGCTGTCAATGACATAATGGATGTAAAGGACCTTGCAAACCACAAAGTATTATATGGACATCATGGATGAGGATGAGGATGAATTACAAAGATCTCAATCTTGTAAAAATCTACTTCAATAAGAGTGACTAAATGACTTCATGACAAACATCCTCTTCCCAGAAAAGCATCATTAAGAATGATTCTTGGGGGGCGGAGCCAAGATGGCGGAGAGGAAGCAGCAAGCTGCCTGAGCTCTCCTTCTGTTCCCTCAAAACGAACATTAAATCAAGCCTCTGGACGGATTCTGAAACTACAGAACCTGCAAAGAGACAGAGAGACACAGTCCTCCAACCAGAGATAATTTAGAAGACTTCAGGAAAAGGTCGGTCTGACTCGGGCAAAAGGGAGGCCCAGCGCAGAGCAGCAACCCAGCGCCGAGGGGGTCGGGGCAAATCAGCAGGAGCTGCGGGTCACAGCCGAACAACTGAGGCTCCCGGAACCTGGTTCAAAAATCTGGTGGCCAAGAAGGACAGTGGAAAAACTTACCTGCACCGGCCGAGAGGGCCACGAACGGCGGGATCAGACACCGGGGTCTGGCGCCTGGCTGGCCGAGCACAATCAGACAGGAAGTGCAGGACAGGGGATCTCCACACACCATAAAGGCCTCAGAGTAAAAGCCCGGTCACACAGCACCTATACACCTGCACAAGAAGCCCAAAACAGGGACCCTGGTGCCCCCAGAGCAGACCTCAACTTAAAGAATAAATAAATAAGCTGCAATAATGAGTAAGAAGCAAAAAAGAGCCCTCTCCATTGAGAGCTTCTGTATCAATAGGGAAGAAGCCAACACAAACTCAGATGAGGACAATAGCCTCAAATTGTCTACATCTGAAGCCTCACAAGGGAAGGTGAATTGGTCGCAAGAACAAAAAGCCTTCCTGGAAGAGCTCAAAAAGGATTTTAAAAATCAATTGCAAGAGGTAGAAGAAAAAATGGGGAGAGAAATGAAAGCAACACAAAAAAACTATGAAAAAAGAATCAGCAGCTTAGAAAAGGAAGCTGAAGAAAACAAAGCCTTAAAAAATTCACTTGGCCAAATGGAAAAAAAGCTGCATAATCTCACTGAAGAAAACAATACCTTAAAAAATTCACTTAGCCAAACGGAAAAAAAGGTACATAATCTCACTGAAGAAAACAATACCTTAAAAAATTCACTTAGCCAAATGGAAAAAAAGGTGCATAATCTCACTGAAGAAAACAATGCCTTAAAAATTAAAGTGGGACAGTTGGAAGAAAAGGAATCCATGAGACACCAAGAATCGGTCAAGCAGAATAAAAAAAATGAAAAAATAGAAGAAAATGTGAAATACCTCATTGGAAAGACAACTGATCTGGAAAACAGATCGAGGAGAGACAATTTGAGAATCATTGGACTGCCTGAAAGCCATGACCAGAAAAAGAATCTAGATACCATATTCCAGGAAATTATTAAGGAGAACTGCCCTGATATCATAGAATCAGAGGATAAAATCATCATTGAAAGAATCCACTGATCACCTCCTGAAAGAGACCCCAAAAGGAAAACTCCAAGGAATATTGTAGCCAAATTCCAGAATTATCAGGTGAAGGAGAAAATACTCCAAGCAGCCAGAAAGAAGCAATTTAAATATCATGGAGCCACAGTCAGGATTGCTCAGGACCTGGCAGCTTCAACATTAAAGGACCGCAAGGCTTGGAATATGATATTCCGGAAGGCAAAGGAGATTGGATTGCAGCCGAGAATCTATTACCCAGCAAAAATGTGCATTTTCTTTCAGGGGAAAAGATGGACATTTAATGACATTGGGGACTTTCAATCTTTCCTGGTGAAAAGACCAGAACTGAATAGAAAATTTGATCTCAACATACAAGACTCAAGAGAAGTTTAAAAAGGTAAACAGAGGGGGAAAAAAAAAGTTACCCTATTAGGTTAAACTGTTTATATCCCTACACAGGAAGATAATACTCATAACTCTTAAGAACTGTAAATGTATTTGGGCAGAGAGAAGGACTTTATATAGAGGGTATAAATATAAATTGTCTTTGATGTGATGATACAAAAGAATTAAGGAGATAAAAAGGGAGTCTATGGGGAGGAGAGGAAAGGGGAGGTGGAATGGGATGAATTATATCATATGAAGAGGTGGAAAAAAACCTATTATAATAGAGGGAAAGAAAGGAGGGGGGAACATGGTTTCAACCCTATTCTCATTAGATTTGACTCAAAGAGGGAATAACATATACGTTCATTGGGATAAAGAAACTTAACTCACTCTTTAGGGAAACAAAAGGGGAAGGGAAAGGGGGGGACTGAGAAGGGAGGACAAAAGCAAGGGAGAAAAGGGTAAAGAAAAGAGAGGGGGGTGATAAAAAGGGAGGGCAGATTGGGGGAGGCAGGGGTAAGAAGTAAAACGTCGGTGAGGAGGAATAGGGTGAAAGAAGGGGGGAAAAGTACAAAGGGGGTAAATAGAATGGAGGGGAATAGACAGTCAGTAATAATAACTGTGAATGTGAATGGGATGAACTCTGCTATAAAACGGAAGCGAATTGCAGAGTGGATTAAAAACCAGAACCCTACAATATGCTGTTTACAAGAAACACATTTGAAGCAGAGAGATACACACAGAGTAAAGGTAAAAGGCTGGAGCAGAATATATTATGCCTCAGCTAAAGTAAAAAAGGCAGGGGTAGCAATCCTTATCTCAGACAAAGTGCAGGCAAAAATAGATCTCATTAAAAGAGATAAGGAAGGAAATTACATCTTACTTAAAGGTACTATAGATAATGAAGTAATATCAATATTGAATATGTATGCGCCAAGTGGTATAGCATCCAAGTTCTTAGAGGAGAAGTTAAATGAGTTACAAGAGGAATTAGATAGTAATACTATACTAGTGGGGGATCTGAATCTCCCCCTCTCAGAATTAGATAAATCTAGCCAAAAAATAAATAAGAAAGAAGTGAAAGAGGTGAATAGATTACTAGAAAAGTTAGACATGATAGATGTCTGGAGAAAATTGAATGGGGATAGAAAGGAATATACCTTTTTCTCAGCAGTACATGGCACATTTTCAAAAATTGACCATGTATTAGGGCACAAAAACATCATAGTCAAATGTAGAAAGGCAGAAATAGTAAATGCATCCTTCTCAGATCATGATGCAATAAAAATTACATGTAAGAAAGAGCCAGGGAAAAGTAGAATGAAAATCAATTGGAAACTAAATAATTTCATTCTAAAGAATGAATGGGCCAAACAAGAAATCATAGAAACAATCAATAACTTTATCCAAGAGAATGACAATAATGAGACAACATACCAAAATCTATGGGATGCAGCCAAAGCAGTGCTTAGGGGAAAATTTATAGCTCTAAATGCTTACATGAATAAAAAAGAGAAAGAGGAGATTAATGAATTGGGCATGCAACTTAAAAAGCTAGAAAAAGAACAAATTAGAAATCCCCAATTAGACACTAAATTAGAGATCCTGAAAATTAAAGGAGAAATCAATAAGATTGAAAGCAAAAAAAACTATAGAACTAATCAATAAAACTAAGAGCTGGTTTTATGAAAAAACCAATAAAATAGATAAAATACTGGTTAATTTGATTAAAAAAAAGAAAGAAGAAAACCAAATTACCAGTATCAAAAATGAAAAGGGTGATGTTACCACCAATGAAGTGGAAATTAAAGCAATAATTAGGAAATATTTGCCCAACTGTATGCCAATAAATTTGACAATCTAAATGAAATGGATGAATATTTACAAAAATACAAACTGCCCAGGTTAACTGAAGAGGAAATAAAATCCTTAAATAAACCCATATTAGAAAAAGAAATTGAACAAGCTATTAATGAACTCCCTAAGAAAAAATCCCCAGGGCCAGATGGGTTTACGGGTGAATTTTACCAAACATTTAAAGAACAATTAATTCCAATATTATACAAATTATTTGGAAAAATAGGTGAAGAAGGAGTTCTACCAAATTCGTTTTATGACACAAATATGGTGGTGATACCAAAACCAGGCAAAGCAAAAACAGAGAAAGAAAATTATAGACCAATCTCCCAAATGAATATTGATGCTAAAATCTTAAATAAGATATTAGCAAGGAGATTACAGCAAGTGATCACCAGGATAATACACTATGACCAGGTGGGATTTATACCAGGAATGCAGGGCTGGTTCAACATTAGGAAAACTATTAACATAATCAACCACATCAATAAGAAAACCAACCAAAATCATATGATTATCTCAATAGATGCAGAGAAAGCTTTTGACAAAGTACAGCACCCATTCCTAATAAAAACACTAGAGAGTTTAGGAATAGGGGGAGCTTTCCTTAGAATAATAAACAGTATCTACCTAAAGCCATCAGCAAGTATTATATGCAATGGAGATAAATTAGAGGCCTTCCCAATAAGATCAGGGGTGAAACAGGGATGTCCATTATCACCCCTATTATTTAATATTGTCCTAGAAATGTTAGCTTTAGCAATCAGAGAAGAGAAAAGAATTAAAGGAATTAGAATAGGCAAGGAGGAAACAAAACTATCACTCTTTGCAGATGATATGATGGTATACTTAAGGAATCCTCGAGAATCAAGTCAAAAATTACTTGAAACAATTAACAACTTTAGCAAAGTAGCAGGATATAAAATAAATCCACATAAATCATCAGCATTTCTATACATGACCAACAAAGTCCAGCAGCAAGAGATAGAAAGAGAAATTCCATTTAAAGTAACGGTAGGTAATATAAAATACTTGGGAGTCTACTTGCCAAGACAAACCCAGGAACTCTATGAACACAACTACCAAACACTCTTCACACAAATCAAATCAGATCTAAATAATTGGAAAGATATCAATTGCTCATGGATAGGCAGAGCTAATATAGTAAAAATGACAATACTGCCTAAATTAATTTACTTATTCAGTGCCATACCAATCAGGCTACCTAAAAATTATTTTATACAGCTAGAAAAAATAATAACAAAATTCATCTGGAAAAACAAAAAATCAAGAATATCCAGGGAAATAATGAAAAAAAATTCACAGGAAGGTGGGTTAGCGGTACCAAACCTGGAGCTTTACTATAAAGCGGCAGTCATCAAAACTATCTGGTACTGGCTAAAAAATAGAGTGGTAGATCAATGGAATAGGCTAGGCTCAGGAAATGCAGTAGTAAATGACACTAGTAATGTAGTGTTTGATAAACCCAAAGACTCCAGCTTCTGGGATAGGAACTCAGTATTTGACAAAAACTGCTGGGAAAACTGGAAGATAGTATGGCAGAAATTAGGCTTAGACCAACATCTTACACCTTATACTAAAATAAGGTCAAAATGGATACATGATTTAGACATAAGAGGTGATACCATAGGTAAATTAGGAGAGAAAGGAATAGTGTACCTATCAGATCTTTGGAAAGGAGAACAGTTTTTGACCAAACATGAGATAGAGTATATTATAAAATGCAAAGTGGATGATTTTGATTATATTAAATTTAAAAATTTTTGTACAAACAGAAGCAATGCATCCAAAATTAGAAGGGAGGCAGAAAGCTGGGAAACAATTTTTGAGGCCAGTGCTTCTGATAAAGGCCTCATCTCTAAAATATATAGGGAATTAAATCAAATTTATAAGAATCCAAGTCATTCCCCAATTGAGAAATGGTCAAAGGATATGAACAGGCAGTTTTCTGATGAAGAAACCAAAGCTATCTATTCCCATATGAAAAAATGCTCTAAATCTCTAATGATTAGAGAGATGCAAATTAAAACAACTCTGAGGTACCACCTGACACCTATCAGATTGGCTAAAATGACAAAAAAGGAAGATAATAAATGTTGGAGAGGCTGTGGGAAAATTGGAACACTAATGCATTGTTGGTGGAGCTGTGAGCTGATCCAACCATTCTGGAGAGCAATTTGGAATTATGCCCAAAGGGCGATAAAGCTGTGCATACCCTTTGACCCAGCAATCCCACTTTTAGGTCTTTTGCCCAAAGAAATCATGGAAGGGGGAAAGGGACCCACATGTACAAAAATATTTATAGCTGCTCTTTACGTGGTAGCAAGGAATTGGAAGTTGAGGGGGTGCCCATCAATTGGGGAATGGCTAGACAAGTTGTGGTATATGAATACAATGGAATACTATTGTGCTGTAAGAAATGATGAGCAGGAAGAGTTCAGAGAAACCTGGAGGGTCTTACGTGAGCTGATGATGAGTGAGATGAGCAGAACCAGAAGAACATTGTACACAGTATCATCAACATTGAGTGTTGACCTACTGTGATGGACTATATTCTTCTCACCAATGCAATGGTACAGAAGAGTTCCAGGGAACTCATGATAGAAGAGGATCTCCAAATCCAAGAAAAAAAAGAAAGAAAGAACTGTGGAGTATAGATGCTGATTGAACCATATTATTTCTTTTGTTTTGGGTGCTGTTGTTTTTTTTTTTCTATTTTGAGGTTTTGCATCACTGCTCTGATTCTTTCTCTTGTAACAGGATTAATGCAGAAATAGGATTAATGTTATTATGTGTATATATATGTGTGTGTATATATATATCTATATGTATATGTATAGATATATATAGATATAACCTATATCAGATTACCTGCTGTCTAGGGGAGGGGGGAGGGAGGGGAGGGAGGGAGGGAGAAAAATCTGAAATTGTAAAGCATGTATAAACAAAAGTTGAGAACTATCTTTACATGTAACGGAAAAAATAAAATATCTCAAAAAAAAAAAAAAAAAAAAAAAAAGAATGATTCTATGGGGGCAGCTAGATGGTGCAGTGGATAGAGCACCAGCCCTGGAGTCAGGAGTACCTGAGTTCAAATCTGGCCTCAGACACTTAACACTTACTAGCTGTGTGACCCTGGGCAAGTCACTTAACCTCAATTGCCTCACTTTAAAAAAAACACAAGAAGGATTCTATGTCTATATTGCCCCAAACTACTCAGAGGGCTGGATGATGGGTCCTTTGGGATAATCTTTTCCACCTCACTCATATTACAGAAAAGGACACATACTAATACTTGAATTGACTAATTTCAAACATCTAGCTAGGAGCAGAACTGGAATTTTACCACAGGCTTATGACTACAAATCCTGGGCTCCTAGCACCATCTCCCATCATACAATGGAAAATCCCATTAAGTCAGAGCAGTTGGCAAAGGTCACTGAGGACATACTGATAGCAGTGCTGTCTTAATGAAAGTCTACAAACCTCACCTCAGAAATAAAAAAGACCTCTCACTAACTTTTTGTGAGGTAATGGGGGTTAAGTGACTTGCCCAGGGTTACACAGCTAGTAAGTGTCAAGTGTCTGAGGCCAGATTTGAACTCAGGTACTCCTGAAAACAGGACTGGTGCTTTATCCACTGCACCACCTGGCTGCCCCCTCTCACTACCTTTTGAAATATGTTGGTGATGAACTGGGAAGGAGTCAAAGCATTGTGGAAGTAAGAGAAGAGGAGGAAAATTCATACTGTGTATTTACAGTTTTGCAAGAGAAGTAATTGTGCTCAACCATCTGCTTTATTGACAAGAAAATGCTCAGTGGAGGAAGAAAAAATAATGTCTGTATAGAATTCATTAGGATAAATGTTTTATACATCATTGATCTCTACAAAAAATACAGCTTCTAAACACAGATGAGGTCAATGGCAACTAGAGTTTCCATAACTTGCTTTTTCTACAGACATTTATCTACTTGTAAACATTGTTTTCCCCATTCCCAAGAGAGAAAGAAATATTAAGTATTTCCTGCACAACCCCACAGTGTCCAGAAGGGAGAATTGTAGCAGCTTTAAATGCTTACTTGAACAATATCTTAAGTTCTTGGTGAATTTCCCTTGCCATATCATTAGCTCACTCTGTCCTAAAGGCTTATAGGGAGTTTGGGATCATGGATGGTGGGGACAGCTTTGGAATTGTGAAGGCCTGAGTTCAAATACTGCCTCTCAGATCAATTGCCTGTGTGGCAAAGGATATGTCATTTAACTACTCACTGCTCCCTCCACCTATAACTTTCTATGACTATAAATTATAGAGAATTGCTGATCTATATCAGCAAAGGGATTTTCCATGGTAAAGGGTCACTCTTAATGAACCCCTGTGTACACAAAAAATAAATAAAATAAAATGGACATAAAAGAAGAATCCTCTGTTTATAGAGAAACACAAAGTCAAATCTTCTCTTTATGTTCACTCATGGTCATAACCTTCTCCCTGCCTCTGGATTTTTGCTTTAATGGATAGGGCACCAGATTTGGTGTCCAAGACCTGCATCCCATTTCTGATTCTTACTATCATTGTGATGTGGACAAGTCAGTTTCCATATCTGAACATCAATCTCCTTAAGTGTGAAATAGGGGTGGAGGAAAGGGGGCAGGACTCAGATAATAGACAGAATGCCTTCTATCTCTATATCCTGTGCTGCTATGCATATATGTCTACTATAGGTGATTACTTCTAGATATACTCTTGGTCTCCTCCATTACAATGTAAGTAAACTCCTTGAGGGTAAGGACTGTTCATTCCTGACACTTGTATCCCCGCCATATTAGCACAGTGTGCAGCAGAGCAGGTGTTCATTAAATGCATGTTTATTGATTGATCTTTTTTACCTCTAAATACTGTGATCCTATCAGCCTTTAATCCAGTCTATAAATACCTGCCAATCTTATGTTCCTAAACTACCACTTTTATTATCAGCGCTTCACTCAAGACCTTGTAATGAATTACTCTTGCTTAGTCTTGGCTCTTCTATCTGCTCAAGCTCTAGCTAGTTTCCATTCATTTACCACTTCTAATCATTCTCTCTCCACTCCATTGAGCTTGTTCCCACTTAGTGTTTCCCTTACACTGTGCATTTATTCACATCATTGGACTCAGATTTAACCAACATTGATAAAGCTCAACAATTTGTGCCGTGTACTTGGGACACAGATCTAGGGCCTGTCCTTCAGGATCTTACACTCTACTAGGGGAAGGAGGGATATAGCATGTGCAGAAATATACAATGTAAACTGAAGGAAGAGAGAGAGTCTTAACAACCAAGATGACAAATATTGACTAAATGAAAGTTGTCATATAGCCAATCCATTGAATAAGATGTGAAATGAGGAAGGAGTATATTCCATGCATAGGATATGTTTTGTGCAAATGTATTGAAGTGGAATATGGAGTAATTAATTTGATGAACAGATAGTGGATACATTTTGAAGTTTGCCTGGAATAACAAAAAGGGAACTGGCTATGAAGTCAGTCCACAAATTTTATTATGTGCCTACTCTATGCCATGCACTGCACTAAGCACTAGGGATACAAAGAGAAATAATAAGGGAACCCGGCAACTGGTTAGAAAGAGATTAGAGGAAACCCCTGTGCTAGCGCTAAATGCAAGATCAAATGTTATTTAGTAACTCCATTGCAAATATCCGCTTCTGAGTCATAGGTCAAGGGTGGAGAGGAGCATTTTCAGTCAGAAGTCAGTGGAATTTCTGAGGGACAATATATATATTGGTCCCAAGAGATCAGGGACCCTGAGAAACAGTATCATTTCCAGTCCCAAGTGATAAGGGACTCTGAGGAACATTATTGTTTCTGGTCCCAAGAGAGCAGAAATCCTAGAGAAAAGTGTCAATTACAATTCAACAGGATTAGAATCTATTCATAGGTAAAGACCCAAGTATAGACCAGAAGAGCAGGGACTACACTTCTTCCCAGATCACACCCCCTTGGAATCACCAAAAAACCTCCAAACTCCCAGAACTAGGTCTGAAAACAATGATGAGAAAAAGCCTGAAGCTTGAGACAAAGTCACTCTACCATGTATACCCAAATGATGAGAAGAGAGTCCAACTTTAGCATAAAGTTGAACATTTTTTAATGGTGTGGAAAATTTTGAAACAAGAACAACAAAAAAGAATCTAACCATAAAAGGTTACTATGGTGAAAGGTAAGAGTAAGACACAAATTCAGATGTCAGTGAAGTCAAAAGAGGTACAAGCAAAAACTCCAAGGGGAGGAATGTAAATTGGACATAAAAGCAACAAGAATTCATGAAAGAGCTAAAAAATATTTTTAAAATTTTAAAATATTTAAAATCTAATGAATGGTAAAGGAAAAAGTAGGCAAAGAAATGAAAACAAAGGAAAGACTCTATGAAAAGACATGACAGCATCAGGAGTGTCAGCAATATTGAGATCTCTCAGTCCAGAGATAGTAAGGGGATAAGACAACTGGTCAGAAAAAGATTACAGGGAACCATTTGCCAGCACTAAGAAAATCTATTTCTCATTGGCAACTTTATTGACCATATTCAATTTTTGGTTGCAGTTCTGGGTCACAATTCCAGGATAGAGAGGAGCATTGATGGTCATTCACAAGAGAGCAGGGGCCCTGGTTACAATTTCAAGGTAAAGAGGAGTGTTATTGCATGTAGTCACAGGGTACCAAGGGCTTTTCATTACAGATCAAGAAAGTAGTTGCCATAACACTCATAAGATCACACCAATTTGCAAGCACCAATGTTTACAGACCCCTAGAACTAGCTCTGAAGATATCACCACAAAAAAAGTCTGAAGCATAGGACAGCGCCTCCCTATCACCAGGTGAGTGGAGACCAACTTCGACATAAAGTTTAAAGACAAGGAATAAGTTGGAAAATGAGCAAATAACAAACAAACAAAAAAGACTCTGACCTTAAAATGTTACTCAGGTCAGAGAAGACCAAGACATTAACTCAGAAGACAACAATATGAAAACAGCAACTAAAAAAGCCTGAAAGAAAAATTCTAATTTGACTCAAGCCCAACAACAATTCTTAGAAGAGTTAAAGAAAGAAATAAGAGTAATAGAGGAAAATTGGGAAAAGTAATTAGAGTGATGTAAGAAAAATTTAAGAGAATTAACAGCTTAGTAAAGGAGGCATAATGGCTAAAGCATCAGACCTAGAGGCAGGACTCTTCTTCTTCAATCAAATCTGGCCTCAGACATGTACTAGCTGTGTAACCCTAGGCAAATCACTTAATCCTATTTGCCTCAGTTTCCTCATGTGTAAAATGACCTGGAAAAGGATCTAACAAATCATTCAAGTATCTTTGCTAAGAAAATTGCAAATGGAGTCATTGAGTTTCATGCAATTGAAACAACTGAACAACAAAAGCACCAAAAGAAATACTGAAGAAAATAACACCTTTGTTGGAGGAGATGTGGTAAAACTGAGATGCTAATCAGCATTTGGTGGAGTTGTGAAAAGATCCAACCATTTCAGAGAGCAATTAGGAACTATACCCAAAGGGCTATAAAACTGTACATATCCTTAGATCCAGCTAAGTTTACATCCCTAAACCACTGCCATGTTTATATCCCAAACACATCCAAAAAAAGAGGAAAGGGATTATATGTACAAAAAATATGTATAGTAGTTCTTTTTGTGGTGGCTAAGGATTGGAAATAAAAGGAAGGCCCATCAATTGAGAAATGGCTAAACAAGCTTTGGTATATTGTTATAATAGAATATTATTGTACTATAAGTAATGACAAGTAAGATGATTTCAGAAAAACCTGGAAAACCTTACAGGAATTGATGTATAGTTAAGTAAACAGAACCAGGATGATGTTGTATAGAGTAATAGCAATATTGTTTGATAAAGAACTATGAATGACTGAACTGTTCTCAACAATGCAATGATCCAAGACAATTCTAAAGGACTAATGAGGAAGCATACTATCCACCTCCAGAGAAAGAATTGATATTATTTGAGCACAGACTGAATCACACTATTTTTCTCTTTCTTTCAATCATTTCCTTTTATTTAAGTTTTATTATACAAAATGGAACATGGAAATGTTTTACATTATTGCACAAATAAAACTTATATCTGATTGCTTCTCTCCTCAAGGAAGGGGTATGGGAGGGAGAGAGGGATAAAATTTGAAACTCAAAACATTCAATAAAAATATTTATTGAACCAAAAAAATAATACCTTAAAAAACAGGATTGGCCTAATAGTAAAAGAGCCACAAAAATTCACTGAAAAAAGAGCTCCTTAAAAAGCAGAACTGGAAAATGAAAAAAGAGGTACGCAAGTTCACTGAATAAAATAATTCCTTAAAAATTATAATTGGGCAAGTGGAAGCTAATGACTCTATGAGACATAAAAAAATCAACAAAACCAAGTCAAAATAATGAAAAAGTGGAATAAAATGGGAAATATTTCATCAGAAAAGCAATTGACCCAGTTGATAAAGCACTGGCCCTGGATTCAGTACGACCTCAGTTCAAATCTGGCCTCAGACACTTGACGCTTACTAGCTGTGTGACCCTGGGCAAGTCACTTAAACTTCATTGCCCCACAAAAGAAGAAAGAAAAAGAAAAAGAAAAACAATTGACCTACAAAAGAGATTTAGGAGAGGTCATTTAAGAATTACTGGACTACTTGAAACCTATTATCAAATAGAGTCTAAATATCATTTTTATGAACTTATCAAGGAAAATTGTGCCAATATCTTAAATCCAGAAGGAAAAAATAGAAATTAAAAGAATGTTCTTGAAAGACATTCCAAAATGAAAACTCCCAGGAATATTATAGCTAAATTCGAGTTCCCAGGTCAAAGAGAAAAATATTGTAAGCAGCCAGAAAGAAACATTTCATATACCATGGAGCCACAACGAGGATCACACAAGATTTAGTATCTTCCACATTAAAGGAGTAGAAGGCTTGGAATATGATATTCTGAAAGACAAAGGATCTGGGATTACATCCAAGAATCACCTACTCAGCAAAGCAGAAAAATATGGATATTTAATGAAATAAAGGACTTTCAAATGTTCCTGATAAAAAGATCAGAGTTAAATAGTAAATTTGATATTCAAACACAAGATTAAAGAAAAGCATAAAACAGGAAACAGGAAATAATAATGACAAGTTATTCAATGGAGTTAAATTATTTACATTCCTATATGGGAATATAATATATATAATTCAATAATAATTCGGGGGCCGCTATGTGGTGCAGTGGATAAAGCACTGGCCCTGGATTCAGGAGGACCTGAGTTCAAATTTGGCCTCAGACACTTGACACTTACTAGCTGTGTGACCCTGGGCAAGTCACTTAACCCTCATTACCCCACCAAAAAAAACCCCAAAACCCAAGAACAACAACAAACCACCTATATTATTATTAGGGCAGCTAAAATTAGTTCACATAAACAAAGTGGATTATATTGGGGTGATCTCCCAAAAAATGAAATTAAGGAGGTCAGAAAAGGGATGCATTGGGAGAAGGGTGAAGGGAAAGGTTGAATGAGAAAAATGTTCTCACATAAAGGAGGTATGCAAGGAAAAACAATGGAGGGAAGGAAAATAGTGCTGGGAGCACTGGCAGGCAATGCTTAAATCTCAATTTTATTGGAATTGTTTCAAAGAGGGAAGAATATGGATATACACTCAGTTGTGTGTAGAAATGTTACCTACCCAATAAGGAAATAGGAGATGAATGGAATAAAAGAAAATAGTGCAGGATGATAAAGGGGAGGGCAGTTTAATTGAGGCAGTGGTTAGAAGCAATATTAATTCTTGAGGAAAGATGAGAGAGACAGAGACAGAGACAGACAGAGAGAGAAATGGAAGAGAAGGAAATACATAATCAGTAATCATATCTCAATGTGAATGGGATGAGCTCACCCATAAAATGGAAGCAGATAGCATAACGGATTAGAAACAAGATGACAACAATATGTTGTTTATAAGAGACACTTCAAATGGAGAAACACACAGAGTTAAAATAAGGGACTGAAGCAGAATCTATTATACTTCAGCTGAAATAACAAAGGCAGGGGTAGCAGTAATAATCTCAGAGGAAGCAAAAGCAAAAATATGCCTAATTAAAAGGGATAAGCAGAGAAATTACATCTCAAAATCACAGACAATGGAGTAATATTAATAATAAAGATATCAACTGGTACTGGCTAAGAAGTGGATTGATGGATCAATGGAATAGATTAGGTATGCAATACACAGTCATAAATTGCTATAGTAGTAATCTAGGGTTTAATAAATGGAAAAATCTGAACTTTGGGGACAATATCTTAACATTTGACAAAAATGGCTAAGAAAACTGGAAATCAGTTTGGCAGAAACTAGGTATAGATCAATATCTTATACCCTATATGAAGATAAGGTCAAAATGGATAAATGTTTTAAACATCAAGGGTAATATCTTAAGAAAATTAGAGAAGCATGGAAAAATGTACCTGTCATATTTATGGATAAGAGAAAATTTTTATGACCAAACATGAAATTGAAATGCTTTTGCACACATAAAACTAATGAAATAAAATTAGAAGAAAAACAGTAACTAGGAAAATATTAGAGCAAGTCCATCTCTCAAATATATATATATGGAACTGAACCAAATTTATAAAAATAAGACCCATTCCCTAGATCATAAATGGTCAAAAGATATGAAAAGGTATTTTTCAAAAAAGAAATCAAAGCTGCCAACAGTCACATTAAAAACACTCTAAATCTCTCTCTCTCTCTCTTTTTTTTTTTGCAGGGCATTGGGGGTTAAGTGACTTGCCCAGGGTCACACAGCTAGTAAGTGTCAAGTGTCTGAGGCCGAATTTGAACTCAGGTACTCCTGAATCCAGGGCCAGTGCTTTATCCACTGCGCCACCTAGCTGCCCTAAATCTCTACAATTTAGAGAAATTCAAATTAAAAGAGCTCTAAAACACCACCTCACACCTATAAGATTGGCTAACAACAGAAAAGAAAAATTATAAATGTTGGAGGAGAGAGAGAGAAAGTAAAAGACTATGAAACTCATTTTTTTAAAAAGTAACTGTTAAAAATGCTTACATGTAATTGAGAAAATAAATTAAAATTAAATTTAAAAAAATGATCCTAGCATCTCATGATGAATAATACTATATACTCTCAGAGAGAAAACTGATGAACTGTGAATGCATATTGAAGTCCACTTTTTTCTTTATTTTTCTTGGGGTTTTTTGTCTGTTTTCTTTTTGTAATATGGCTAATATGGAAAGGTTTTGCGTGACCTCAGATATATAATTGATATAGAATTGCTTGCCTTCTCAAAGAGAGGCAGGATAAAAGAACTCAAAAAAAATTTCAATGACTATTAAAATTATTTTATATGTAATTGGAAAATGTTTAATTACATATGTGTTTGTGTATAAATTTAGTACCTATGTCCCAAGGTTTCTGTAAGGATCGAATGACAATATTTGTAAAACACTTTGCAAGCCTTAAAGTGGTGTGTAATTGCTAGTTATTCATATTGTTACCCTCCACGGGGCCCATGGTTCCAAGGATCTTTCACTTTAGGTCTATTTATAACATTTCATTGAATTTATAGAATGTAAAAGCTGAAAAGGAACTTAAAGAACATCCAGTCAGCTGTCCTCATTTTTCATTTGAAGAAATTAAGATCCAGGGAGGAGAAGGAACTTCTTCAAGGTCACACAGATGATAAATAGTAGAGCTGAGCTGTGTCACAAAGGGCAGTACTCTCTGCTCTACAAGCATGACAGAAACCAGTACAAATACTGGTTTTTGAGTGACTTAGTTCACTGGTGCTCACAGTAACTCCGTCAGGAGCAGAACAGACTGCTGAATCCAAGGCTGCATCCAGAGGAGATCAGCCAACCATGTCCAAATCTGCTGCATCAAACATAAGTAGACGCAGTCACAGTCTGTGCTGCCACGTGGCTGATTCAATCATGTGTCTGATTTATTCTTCTGCAAGAAATTCCTGCTCTGAATGATGCATGCCAGACTTCTAGTAAGATGGCTGAGCAAGAGGCCATATCTAAGCCTAGCTCCCTTCTATCATTACAAAATAGAGAGAATGAACCCAATAGATTAAATGAACAACAACAAACAACAAAGAATAGTTTAGAAAGACCCAATCACATGAAAAATTTCAGAGAAAAATAAAGCAAGCCTGAATAAAAAAGAAAAATGTTCAAACAAACAATATAATTGACTCCAATCCAATGAAAAAATGTCAAGGTATAACAGATATTATTCGAAAAACTTTATCGGAGATGGAAAATACTTGGAGCAACTTACAGGATAATGCAGCAAATACAAGCCACTGAAGAATGGGTTATAAGGGCAATAATAAAAATGGTTCGGCATCAGTGATATACCCAGTCTTTTCCCATGACTGACCCAGTTTACTTATTTATTTTTCTGTAATTCATCTTCAACTTGAGACACTGATGCCATTCCCTGAGCTAAGTGACCACAGTAAAGTGGCCTTAGATCTGAATGATGCAATTTTCTCATTTTGCCTGGAGGACTCAAAAGGGGGAAAAGAATGATGCCTCTGAAATCCCCAATTAGATACTAAACTAGAGATCCTTAAAATTAAAGGAGAAATTAATGAGATTGAAAGCAAGAAAACTATAGAAATAATAGTTTTATGAAAAATAAATAAATAAATAAAATATTGGTTAATTTGATTTTAAAAAAGAAAGAAGAAAACCAAATTACCAGCATCAACAAAGGAAAGGGGTGATGTTACCACCAATGCAGTGGAAATTAAATCAATAATTAGGAATTATTTTGCCCAACTGTATGCCAATAAATTTGACAATCTAAATGAAATGGATAAATATTTCCAAAAACACAAACTGCCCATGTTAACTGAAGAGTTAATAAAATCCTTAAATATGTCCATATTAGAAAAAGAAAAAGAACAAGCCATTAATGAACTCCCCAAGAAAAAATCCCCAGGGCTAAATGGGTTTACAAGTGAATTCTACCAAACATTTAAAGAACAATTACTTCCAATATTATACAAATTATGTGGAAAAATAGGTGAAGAAGGAGTTCTACCAAATTTGTTTTATGACACAAATATGGTGGTGATACCAAAGCCAGGCAGAGCAAAAACATAGAAAGAAAATTATAGACCAATTTCCCTAATTAATATTGATGCAAAAATCTGAAATATTATCAAGGAGATTACAGCAAGTGATCACCAGGATAATACACTATGACCAGGTGGGATTTATACCAGGAAGGCAGGGCTGGTTCAACATTAGGAAAATTATCAACATAATCAAACACATAAATAAGAAAACTAACCCAAATCATATGATTATCTCAATAGATGCAGAGAAAGCTTTTGACAGAATACAGCACCCATTCGTAATAAAAAACACTAGAGAGCTTAGGGATAGGGGAGCTTTCCTTAAAATAGTAAATAGTATCTACCTAAAACCATCCACAAGCATTATATGTAATGGAGATAAGTTTGAGGCTTTCCCAATAAGATCAGGAGTGAAACAGGGATGTCCATTATCACCTCTATTATTCAATATTGTACTAGAGATGTTAGCATTAGCAATCAGAGAAGAAAAAGGAATTAAAGGAATCAGAATAGGCAAGGAGGAAACAAAACTATCACTCTTTGCAGATGATATGATGGTATATTTAAAGAATCCTAGAGAATCAACTCAAAAATTACTTGAAACAATTAACAACTTTAGTAAAGTAGCAGGATATAAAATAAATCCACATAAAGCATCAGCATTTCTATACATGACCAACAAAGTCCAGCAGCAAGAGATAGAAAGAGAAATTCCATTTAAAGTAATGGTAGATAATATAAAATACTTAAGAGTCTACTTGCCAAGACAAACCCAGGAACTATATGAACACAATTACCAAACACTTTTCACACAAATCAAATCAGATCTAAATAATTGGAAAGATATCAATTGCTCATGGATAGGCAGAGTTAATATAGTAAAAATGACAATTCTACCTAAATTAATTTACCTATTCAGTGCCATACCAATAAGACTACCTAAAAATTATTTTATAGAGCTAGAAATAATAATAACAAAATTCATCTGGAAAAAGAAAAAGTCAAGAATATGTAGGGAAATAATGAAGAAAAATTCAGAGGAAGGTGGGTTAGCTGTTGGTACAGATTTGGTAATCTGGAACTCTACTATAAAGTGGCAGTCATCAAAACTATCTGGTACTGGCTAAGAAATAGAGTGGAGGATCAATGGAATAGGCTAGGCACAGGAGACACAGTAGCAAATGACATTAGTAATGCAGTGTTTGATACACCCAAAGACTCCAGCTTCTGGGATAGGAGTTCAGTATTTGACAAAAACTCCTGGGAAAACTGGAGAATAGTATGGCAGAAATTAGGCATAGACCAACATCTTACACCTTATACTAAAATAAGGTCAAAACGGATACATGATTTAGACATAATAAGTGATACCATAGGTAAATTAGGAGAGGAAGGAATACTCTACCTTTCAGATCCTTGGAAAGGAGAACAGTTTATGACAAAACAAGAGATAGAGAATATTATGAAATGCAAAATGGACGATTTTGATTACATTAAATTAAAAAGGTTTTGTATAAACAGAAGCAATGCATCCAAAATTAGAAGGCAGAAAGCTGGGAAACAATTTTTATGGCCAATACTTCTGATAAAGGTCTCCTTTCTAAAATATATAGGGAACTAAATCAAATTTATATGAATCCAAGTCATTCCCCAATTCAGAAATGGTCAAAGGATATGAACAGGCAGTTTTCTGATGAAGAAATCAAAGTTATCTATTCCCATAAGAAAAATGCTCTAAATCACTATTGATTAGAGAGATACAAATTATAACAATTCTGAGATACCACCTGACACCTATCAGATTGACTAATATGACAAAAAAGGAAAATAATGCATGTTGGAGAAGCTGTGGGAAAATTGGAACACTAATGCATTGTTGGTGGAGCTGTGAACTGATCCAGCCATTCTGGAAAGCAATCTGGAATTATGTCCAAAGGGCTATAAAGCTGTGCATACCCTTTGACCCAGCAATACCACTTTGGGGTCTTTTTTCCAAAGAGATCATAAAAAATGGAAATGGAACCACATGTACAAAAATATTTATAGCTCTTCTTTTTGTGGTGGCAAACAGTTGGAAATTGAGGGGTTGTCCATCAATAAGGGAATGGCTGAACAAGTTGTGGTATATGAATGTAATGGAATTCTATTGTGCTCTAAGAAACAATGAGCAGGAGGAGTTCAGAGAAGCCTGGAAATACTTGCATGAACTGATGATGAATGAGATGAGCAGAACCAGAAGAACATTGTACATAGTATCATCAACATTGTGTGTTGTTCTACTGTGATGGACTAGATTCTTCTCACCAATGCAATGGTACAGAAGAGTTCCAGGAGACCCATGATGGAAGGGGATCTCCAAAACCAGGAAACAATACTGTGGAGTAGAGATACTGATTGAACCATACTATTTATTTTGCTTTTGGTGCTGTTGTTTTTCTATTTTGAAGTTTTTCCTCATTGCTCTGATTCTTCTTTTATAATATGACTAATGCAGAAATTCATTTAATGTTATTATGTGTATGTGTGTGTATATATATATGTATATATATGTGTATGTGTATATATATATATATATATATATATATATATATATATAAACCTATATCAGATTACCTGCTGTCTAGGGAAGGGGGCAGAGAGGGGAGGGAGGGAGAAAAATCTGAAATTGGAAAGCTTACATAAACAAATGTTGAGAACTATTGTTACATGTAACTGGAAAAAAATTAAATAATTTTATCAGAAAAAAACATTTAAAAATTTAAAAAAAAGAAGGATGCCTCTGGGTTTGAGCTACATGGCTTCATCATGGAAGAGGGAATATAGTGTTTGGGGAAAGGTGTTTGAAGGCATGAGACCTAGTTGTAAATCCTACCTTAAGCAAGATTGATGATGTATGATAATCAATAGTCACTTAACCTGTCAGAAACTCAATTTCCATATCTGTAAAATGGTTATAATTAAATATCCATTACTTTTCTCACAAGGTTCTTATGAGGAACGTATTTTGAAAAGCTAAAAAAAAGAGATGTAAATTTATGTTGAGATGAGGCTAATAAAAGAGTACTAGGACAACCTTATGGTGGCATCCTTAGTCTCTATAAAGATATCACACAGAAATTCCTCAAGGTGGGGATGGGAATTTTACATGGTTTTGTTAACAATGGTATCTAGCAAATGGAAGACTTTTCTCCTATATTTCAAAGGTTGCCATTTGTCCAAAGGGAGGCCTCTTGCTATCATTGGAAAAAGCTTAGGATTTAGAATAAAAAGAACTGACGTTTTCTTCTGACTCTACTACTTAGTCTAGCACTTTTGAGAATTGCAATTGACTCCTCTTACTATGATTTCCTTATATACAAAATGAAAGTTTGGACTATATGGTCTCTGGGATTTCCTTCACCTCTAAATTGATGGTCTTTGATCTGAATAATCCTAAATTAATCCACCAAAGGAAGAAGATTTTTTGAAAGATATTATGTGCCTTACATATAGCAATATAAGGTATATGGAACAAGTATAATATGTGTACCCGTCCTCAAGCAGCTTATGATCTATTTGAGGAGTGAAAAAGAACACACAGTTGAAACACGTATGCTATGTACCTCCTGTCTGAAGGCCTTTGGAATATTGTTGGAGGACACATACAATTATTTTATTTTTTGTCTTAGATTAACTTTAGGCTATAGGGTCAATAATATCACTGAAACGAGAGTTCTTTTTTGTTTTCTTTCAATAATTCTAATTGCTAGAATTTGGAAGTGGAAGGGACGTGTGGAGATGATTAAATCAAACATCTTTACTCAAATTCAAAAGCTAAGGCTGGAGAGATTAAAAAGCCAGCCTTAACCCACATAGGTAGTAAGCATCAGAGCCTGAATTTGAACCCAAATCTTGCTCCACATACAGCACACTTGGCTCCTTCATGACCCTGAATAGCAATAATAATAACAAATGCTTGTTAGACTCCTATCATGTACAGGTCAAATTTTAGGGGCCAGGGGCCCCAAATGGAGCTAGATCTCTTTAACCAATAGTCATTAAAGATATCTGGAACAACATGAAAAGGGTTCAACTTGGAGCCAGAAGGATGTAAGTACAATTTCTGCTGAGAAAACTTGATAGATGAATTGCCTGGGGAAAGGGACTCGAGCTTTCTTGACCTCAGTTTCCTCATCTATAAAATGGGGGTAATAACAGCACCTACCTCAAAGGGTTGTTTGTGACAATTAAATAAGAAGGGGCAGCTAGATGGCACAGTGGATAAAGCACTGGCACTGGATTCAGGAGGACCTGAGTTCAAATCCAACTTCAGACACTTGACAGTTACTAGCTGTGTGACCCTGGGCAAGTCACAACTCTCATTGCCTCATGTAACAAAAGAAAGAGAGAGAATTAAATAAGATAATGAATATAGAGTTTCACAAAACTTAAAATGTTTGTTAGATAAATGCCATTATCACCACCACCACCATCATCTCATTTGTTCTATCTATGAAGTACATGATCCATCCATAAATCCCTGCCCCTCAAGAACTTTTGACTCCATAACAGTAAGAATTGGTTAATAAATCATTAACCATTCAAAGATTTCTTTATGGGCTTTAATTATAGTTGGATTTAAATTAATCCAATGCTTATTTCTTAGCCTTTTATGTCATTGATCCCTTTAGTAGTCCAGTGTAGGCTTGGGTGTATGGAGTGTTCAAGGAATACTAGCATCTCTGGTGTAAGGGCTTGCTAAGCTTTTTTCAGGGCCACTTGTTCAGCTTTCATGTCTACCTGGCACTGAACTCTCACCTGTGGCTCCAAGAAGTTATAGCTTGTGCAGTGACTACACCTAGGGAAACCATCTCAAAAGAACAGCTAAACCAGGTTGAGGGTAACCAACAGGTCTCAAACCCATTGGTGAGTTTGGGTAGTGTCTACCCCAAGCATGTGAAAACTTCTCCCAGCTGAATAGACAGATGAGACCAATTTGTTTCAATGGCCATGAAGGCAGATGAAGCGGATACTTGTGGAGTGCTTAAAGCGAAGTCAAACATCATAATTTCTAAAATCATCTACTGCATCCTAAGCCATCACTAATCATCTTGACTTTTGCCTTGCCACTAGACTTTGATGACTCTGGAAAAGGGAATGAAGCTTATGACTTTGTACAACTTTGCCTCATTTAAGTTCAATTCACACACAAATCAAGAAATCACCCCATGATGTCATTGGTCCTCTTCAAGAACAAAGGACAAAGCAACAACAAGTGCAATGAAACCTAGTGATCTCAGAATAATGTTAAGTAAATGAAATAAAATAGTTTAAAAGAAAAATAATTATAAATATGGTTATCTATACACACATACTGATACAATTATACATATATGTATAAGCATATGTATGTATATATGCATTTGTAAATATAGATGTATGTGAATGTGCATATATTCTATTTATTATACATGTGCATATACATATATGTATCTGCATATAGCCATGTATATGCGTGCATGTATGTGTGTGTGTGTGTGTGTATTCATGAGCCCTCAGCTTCCAAATCTCTGGTTTAAGAAGTATTTCTGGCAAACAGGCCACAGATAAGTACCCCTAATTCATTCCCCTGTAGTTATTTATTATTAACCATCCCCAGGCCTGATCTCTTCATTAGGATTTGAGGCTAATGGGAGGACAAGGAGGTCATCAAGGTCTGTTTTCTCCTTGATGCACCAACAGATAGAGCATCCCCCTTACCTTAAGCAGGTTAACACAAAGTGGCAACCTGAAGATAGACAAACATTGGCATCTTTTTCAACCTGCTGAAAAGTAATGTGTCACTCTCTATAAGCAGGTGTTGTTTGCTACGATACCACTCAACATGTACCCTTGTAATTATCTCATGACGACATTTGAAAGTCACACAACTGGTGGCCAGGTGGCCCGTATGTGTTCAATCACTCATCCTGGGGCTTTATGACCTGACATCCTGTGCATATTACAGCAGCAAGGCCATTCACTGGAACAAAAAGAACCAGGTTATGTCCTTGAAATGCTTCTTATGGTATTAGAGAGAATTCAGCTCCTGATCCTTCAGGAAGATGCAGCACAGAGAGATAACGTCTGCCAAGAGATGGGTGGGGAGACCCTGTATACTTTAAGGAACTCCCACTATGATGCATGCCATGAGACAAGTAAGCAACAGGGGAAGGGGAGAATTTTTTAAAGTATTATATGCAGTCTCTTTTCCCAGTCTTTCAGGAGCTAGCGATGAAGAGAGTTGGCTTAGAATCTCTCTGTAGTGAAAAGGACCCTCAAACCAATAGGGAAAAGGGAAATGTGCTATATCACATTGACATTATTTTCTTATTTGAAGTAGTTCAAGAATTTTTATGTACTTGTCGGGCAGTTCAGGTAAATGGGCTTTTTCTATTTATTTGTTTGATTGCAAGGACATGGCATTTGGATCACAGATTTAAAAATATAAAGATCATCGTGTAATAGGCAGCCAGGTGATAAAATGAACAGTGTGAAACTTGGAAGCAGGAAAAACTCAGTTTGAATCCTGCCTCAGAAACTCACTAACTGAGTGACCCTGGGACGTCATCAAGGTCAGTTTTCTCCTTGATGCACCAACAGCTAAACCACCCTCCTTACTTTAAGCAGGTTAACACAATGTGGCAACCTGAAGATAGGCAAATGTTGGCATCTTTTGCAAGACTTCTTTCTGACTCAATGTCATCAGCTATGAAGTGGGGATGCTAACAGTACATACATCACAGAGGTTGCATGAGGTTCAAATGTGTTAAATGGTTTGCAGTCCATAAAGTGATATATAAATACTAGATATTGGTGTTTGAGGAATAGGATTACTGACAGGCATCCTTGAAATTTGTGGTTCAGAGGGCCAATTAGTATCTCTCGGAAGTCTTTCCTGATGGATCTGATGAACACTCTTCGGACTGACTCTGAAAAAGATTGTTATTTTATATATGACTCAGAGGTGTCCATGATTCTTTCAGCCAATCACAAATTTCCTGTAGCTTATTACCTGTCTTTCTCCAAGGGTCAAAGCACAACTGTCTCTCAAGTAGATTAAGGATTTGTTTTCATCTAGTTTGCACATTGGAAATTTTATTTTTATTTTAAATTATTTTTCCAATTACATGGAAAGATACATTTTTGAGTTCCAAATTTTTCACCTACCCTCCCATCCCTCCCCCTCCCAAGGAAAGCAAGCAATTTGATATAGGTTATACATTAGAATCATGTTAAACATATTTACACATTATTCATGTTGTAAGAGAAGAATCAAAACAAAATGAAAAAAAACACAAGAAAGAATAAACAAGAACAATAGCAAAAAATAATAACAAAAGTGAAAACAGTGTGCTTCAATCTGCATTCAGACTCCATAGTTCCTTTTTGTGAATGTGGAGAGTATTTTCCACCAAAAGTCTTTTGAGATTGCCTTGGATCATTGTATTGCTGAGAAGAATTAAGTCTATCACAGTTGATCATCACACAATGTTGTTGATACTGTGTAGAACATTCTCTTGGTTCTGCTCATTTCACTCAGCATCAATTCATGTAAGTCTTCCCAGGTTTTTCTAAACTTCATCTGCTGATCATTTCTTACAGCACAATAATATTCCATTACATTAACATAGCACAATGTTTAGCCATTCCTCAATTGATGGGCATCATCTCAATTTCCAATCCATTGCTACCACATAAAGAACAGGTATAAATATTTTTGTACATATGGGTCTTTTTCCCTTTTTATGATCTCTTTGGGATAGAGATCTAGTAATGCTATTTCTGGGTTAAAGGGTATGCACAGCTTTATAGCCCTTTGAGCATAATTCTGAACTGCCTCTCCAGAATGGTTGGAACCGTTCACAGCTCTAGAAACAATGCATTAATGTTCCAATTTTTCCACAACTTCTCCAACATTTATTATTTTCCTTTTTTGCCATATTAGCCAATCTGATAGGTGTGAAGTGGTACTTCAGAGTTGTTTCAATTTGCATTTCTCTAATCAATAGTGATTTAGAGCATTTTTTCATATGGGAATAAATAACTTTGATTTCTTCATCAGACATTTTGTAGTTGATTCTCTAATGTATTCCATCATATCATCTGCAAAGAGTGATAATTTTGTTTCTTCCTTGCCTATTCTAATTCCTTCAATTTCTTTTTCTTCTCTTATTGCCAAGGCTAACATTTCTAGTACAATATTGAATAATAGTTGTGATGATGAACATCCTTGTTTCACCCCTGATCTTATTGGGTATGCCTCTAACTTGTCCTCATTGAATATAATGCTTTCTGATGGTTTCACAAAGATACTGTTTATCATCTTTTTTTTTCAGGGCAATGAGGGCTAAGTGACTTGCCCAGGGTCACACAGCTAGTATGTGTCAAGTGTCTGAGGCCAGATTTGAACTCAGGTCTTCCTGAATCCAGGGCTGGTGCTCTATCCACTGTGCCACCTAGCTGGCCCCAGATACAGTTGTCATCTTAAGGAAAACTCCATTTATTCCTATGCTATCTAGTGTCCTTAATAGGAATGGGTGCTGTATTTATTAAAAGCTTTCTCAGCATCAGTTGAGACCATCTTATTTTGGTTCGTTTTGTTATTGGTGTGATAACTTGCTATGATCTCTTTACTAATATTCTATTTAGAATGTTTGCATCAATATTCATTAGGGAGATTGATCTGCACTTTTCTTTCTCTGTATTTGCTCTTCCTGGTTTAGGTATCAGCACCATATTTGTCTCATAATAGGAATTTGTTAGGATTCCTTCTTCACCTATTTTTCCAAATATTTTGTATAGTATTGGAATTAATTATTCTTTAAATGTTTGATAGAATTCACTTATAAATTCATCTGTCCCTGGAGATTTTTGTTTTTCTTAGGGAGTTCATTGATGTCTTATTCAATTTCTTTTTCTAAAATGAGCTTATTTAAGGATTTTATTTCCTCTGTTGTTGATCTGGGCAGTTTATGTTTTTTGTAGATTTCATTTAGATTGTCAAGTTTATTGCCATATAGGTGGGGAAAATAGCTCTTAATAATTGCTGTAATTTCCTCTTCGTTAGTGGTGAGTTCACCCTTTTCATTTTTGATGCTGGTAATTTGGTTTTCTTTTTTTCTTTTATTTAATCAAATCAACCTAAGTTTTATCTATTTTACTGTTTTTTTCCATAGAATCAGATCTTCATTTTATTTAATTCTACAGTTTTCTTACTTTCATTTTTATTAATATCTCCTTTAATTTTCTGAATTTTCAATTTGGCATTTAATTGGAGATTTTTAATTTATTATTTTACTAGCTTTTTAGTTGCATAACCTTGGGATATATTATGGCATATATTAGATTCCACTAGTAGGTCAATTTGACTGGAACATAGAATGACCATGAGATATGTGGGAGTCATAGAATTTATTGATCCCCTTGCCGCCACAAAGGGCCACTCATCATTCTAGAGGCCTTTACAGGCAAACTCCTTGACTTTATTCCATGAGTCCTGACCCCCATATTAAATTTGGAATATTCATGTCTCTGTCAGTTGCTAAAATCTTTCAACCTACACTTAAAACTCAAAGGAGACCATCACATTCTCAAATGTCTTGAATTGGGAGTATAAATTAAGAGCCAACAGGGATAAGTAAAATTTTTAACAAATGAAAAAAAAAACTTTCAAAGAAAAGTGCAAACTTCAGTATTTTATCTAAAACTATATTATAAAGCAGCAATCATCAAAACTATTTGGTATTGGCTAAGAACTAAACTGTTGGATCAGTGGAATAGTTAGGCACACAAAATACAACTATAAATGAATGAAACAATCTCCTTTTTCATAAACCCAAAGATTCTAGCCTCCAGGATAAGAACTCACTATAAATTGTTGTTACCACAGAACTGGGATTTGCAAAGTTTGATTTCTTCTGGTATTGTTCCCCGCCCCACCCCCAAATCCCTTGTCCAAAATGTTACTGAATTAATGGAGAA
Organism: Dromiciops gliroides; assembly: GCF_019393635.1. NCBI lineage: Eukaryota > Metazoa > Chordata > Mammalia > Microbiotheria > Microbiotheriidae > Dromiciops > Dromiciops gliroides. The sequence goes on from NC_057862.1 coordinate 19,685,336, forward strand.
AAATAAACCACAAAGCAGCTTGGTCTAGAAATAGTTTTTTTGTTTGCTTCAGAAAATTGTTTCAATGTGTTAAATAGATAGAAAAAGCTGTCTTCAGGGTCAAGAGTGATTCAAATTCCTGCTCAGTCATGGTCCATTTCATTCAAAAGGTAAACTCACCACCTGTCAAAAACAATGAAATTCACTTGAACTTAATGCACAGGAGTTTGGACTCAAAAAAGCACGAGTGTGTATTATCCCGCTCCCTGAGCTTTTGAGTCAAATGGAACCTCTGCTATTTTACATATATTATGGTTCCAGAGAGTCTATATCTTCAGGAAGTCTGTCAAGCCAGGAAGTTCTGGAGATTGGTGAGGTCATTTGGAATGGAAATCATCTGAAGCTGAGATTTCTGAGGAAAATAATAACAACTGACATTTATATCACACCTTAATGTTGGCAAAAAGGCTAGATACATATTAGTTCATCTCATCTGAACCTCTTTGTAACTACGAGATGGGTACAACAGATGACATTATCCCTATTTTTTATAGATGGAGAAACTGAGGCTCAGAAAGGTCAGGTCACTTAAACATAGTCATGTAGTTAATAAGCAAATGAAGCAGGATTCAAACGCAGGTCTTCCAGTCTCTAAACCAATTCTGTATTCCCTAAGTCACCCTAGTTTTCATTAAGGAAACTAGATAAGGCGTCATAAAACAGAAATTAAAGCTTGGAGAGCTTGGGAAAAGGGGATCATGTTGAATCATAAGGTCATAGAGTTTGGACTAGAAGGGATTTCAGAGACCATCTATTCCAACACCCCCACCCACCCATTTTACAAATGAAGAAACTAAGGTCCAGAGAAGTTGAGTCATTTGATTGCACAGGCAGTGACTTGAACTCCCTGAGCCCTGATTCGACATTGAATTTCATTTTCACTGTATCAAAGATGAGCACTAGTCCTATCTCAGGTACTGACCAGGTGTATGACCATGGAGGAATTGCTTATTGTCTGTATCTCTCGGTTTTGACACCTTTAGGAGTTTAATAACAACATTATTTATCTCAGGGGTAGCAAGGCCACATAATAATCGAATTCTTGGAATCCTTGGACAAGCAGATTTCACATAGCCCATGCCCTCATACTCAAAAACCTTCAAAGAAGATAGCTTTTAATGTACACTGACCCATAGAACACATGAATATCCAATGGAAGAGATGAAGAGAAGGTTTTTGCTGTTCAGTCATTTCAGTCATATCGGACTTCTCATGATCCCATTTGGGGTTTTCTTGGGAAAGATATGGGAGTGGCTTTCCATGTCCTTCTCCAGCTCATTTTACAGATAAGGAAAGTAAGGTAAATAGGGTTAAATGATTTTCTAAGTCACATTGCTAGTAAGTAAGTTAGTTAGTAAGTGAGGCAAGACTCCAGGCCCAGAACTCCATCCACCATGCCTGCCAACTGCCAATTAAGAGGATGAGGGAAAGAGAAATAGCAGGAGGTACAAAGTAATAAAGGTTTAATATTAGCGGATGACATGTATTTTACAATCCAGCCACATTGGCTAAATTGCTATTTCTCCCACATGACATTCCAAAATTCCAACTCCACCCTTCATTCTTTGAATGGTCTATCCCTGATGTATGATTTGTATTGCTTCTTCATTTTCTCTGCAAAGAATCCTTAATCTCCTTCAAATCTCATCTCAAAGTCCAGCTTATTCATTAGGTTTTTTTCCTCATGCCAAGCACCATCTACTAAAGATGTCAGTACCTTCCATCCAAAAAAATTATATTTATTTGTATATATTTATAACATGCTTATTTTGTATACATTGTCTTCCAAATTTTAATGGAAGCTTCCTGAAAGCAGGGATTGATTTATTTATTTTTGTCTTTGTATTCACAATGCCTAGCCCAGGACAAGGCAATAGCAGCTTCAAGAAAAATGTTTCTTAGTTGATGAATGAATGAATGACTTTCTCCTCAAAGTCGAGATATTGACTTTGACTGAGCAATACTTAGTAGAATCCATAACTGATTATCTGAATTTGCTTCTTGATTCTGCTATCTTGAGCAGAGTTGTAGTTGAGATACTTGTAGGACTTTTCATGCCAGAGAATATTAGAGAATATTCCCCTACAAATTATTGCTCTGCTCCCTTACAATGTGTCCAGTTGGGTCTGGAAATGGGGAGTAATATATTTCCCAGAAACCAAAGATTCCCTGTGTAAAGCATTTTACTATGAAAAAGTAGAACATGATATCATAAATCTGTTATAGTAGGTTAGATCTAGGTTATGAAGAGTATTAAATATCAAGCAAAGGATTTTCTATTTTATTTTAGAGGCAACGTGGAGCTATTTGGGCTCATTAAGCAAGTACGGAACATGTTAAGATCAGCCCTTTAGGATATTTACTTTATCAGCTGTGTGAAGAATGGATTAGAGAAGGGGAGGCTGGAGGCAGGGATCTCAAATAAAGGATAATTGCCATAGTTCAGACGAGAAGTGATGAATGTCTGAACTAAAATGGCAGCCAAATGAGTAGTAAGGAAAGGGGTATGAGACATTGAAGAGGGGAGAAAATGAATAAGACTTAGAAACTGATTAGATTTGGAAGGTAAGGTATGAGTGGAAGTAAATGTTAATAGAGTACTTGAAGTATTATCTACCGGACTCCAAGACATCCTGCTCTCCTAACTCTAGGTGTGAGAATTCCTTATCATTCCATTTAATTCAGGATAATAACTGATATTTATAGAGATTTTCAAGTTTGGAAATCTCATTTGAAACTTATAAGAATGTTGTGAGAGGTGTCTTATAGATATGACTCTGCTCATTTTACAGATGACTAAGCCGAGGTTCAGAGAAGATAAATGGTTTACTCACATCATCATACAGAAAGTGTTTGGGGCTAGTTTCCTGAAGTCAGGTAAACTGGGGTTTCCACTTGTGATAGCATTGGGATTAAAGTCTAGAACAACTGAGTTGGAATCTTGCCTCAGTTGCTTATGGCATAACTGGGAAAGTCACTTAGCCTCCTTCAGTTTCAATTTCTTCATCTGTATAATAAAGATAATAATAGTACCTATTTCTCAGGGCTGTGTTTGAAGATGAATTGAGATAATACCAAAATATTTTGCAAGCCCTAAACTACTCTATGAATGCTAACTATTGTTATTGTCAATCATCACCCTGACCACCACCACCATCATCGCAAGCAGCAGCATCCTGAGGTGCCTCCAGTCCCTATGGTAGCAGTAAAGTACCTGACAGAAAAATACTCTTCAGAAGTAGTCTGTATACATATGTGTGTGTGTACACACATATACAGAAAATTCAATTAACTCTCTGAACAAAGTTTAAAGCCTGATTAAATGTTATGCAGAAGGAGTTCGATTGTCAGCCGAAGAATAAGCCACACATAATATTTCCACACCTGTACACCTTCTGTTTCCTACTTGGCTCAGGGTCCTAGTGTCCTCCAACTAGAAATGTGTCGTTTTTTTTTTTATTTCTACCCAGATGTTCTACTGCCCATTCAAATTCAATATAAAAAAGATTGATTTTTCCTCCATTCATTATCTTCTACTCCTTTCATTACTCTTATCATGAACAGAAAACACCTCATCATACTTGACATAATCAGGAAATTTCAAACGGATATTTCAAAATGTGTTCTTGCTCCTCATACACATATACATTGATACTTTTATCTTGAATCAGGAAAGAGATTTGAAACTTTAAAGTAGTACCAAATAAAATTTTCTCTCCTTTCCCTTCTCATCATACTGCTCTTCTTTCTCTTCCCCTCCTCTCATCTCTCTTCCTTTCATCTCTTCTCACTGTCCCACTGTTGTCCTCCCTTCCCCCTTGTCTCCTTTTAAATCCTCTTATCTATCTCTTCCCTATATCTTCTTCCCCCCCACCATTTTCTCCTATTAGAATGTAAGCTCCTTGAGGGCATTGGTTGACACCCTTGCTTTTATCTATATATTCAATACTTAGCACAGAGCCTGACAAATTATAAGCACTTCATAAATACTCTATCTTTCCTTTCTCCTTGTTGTTCTCAAGAGTTTTTCTTCTTTCTTCTCTCTTCTTTTGCCTCTTCTTTAATCTTCATAATTTACCCTTCTTTCTCGCTTCTTCCACTTTTCTCTCTCCTCCTCCTCCTCTTCCTTTTTTTCTTCTCCTTTTTTCTTAATCTCCTTTTCATTCTCCTACCTCTGTCTTTCCTTTCAACTAGGCAAGAAGAGGAAGGAGCATTCCTTTTGTGAAGGAAGAAGAATTTCCATTCTCTTAATGAAGAAGACAATTTACATTATCAATATTGCAAGGGCCTTCCAGGCATAGGGAGCAACTAGACCGTCATGTCCTCCCACAAAGCATTATGGGAAGTAATAAGAAATAAGTACTTTTCAGATTTAATGTTAAAACCTATACCTGAGGCATTATTTTTCTGATACTTTTCTCCACTCTGGAAAAATAAAATCAGGAGATCACAAGCTAACCCAGATCTTAAGAAGACAAGTACAATAATGTAAGAAGATGCTGTCCATCATTGCCCAGATTTAGATTTCATATTCAGTAAAAACATAAATATATATATCGATCAAGAGTTATGGAATTTTAGGAAGTGATACTGGACTAGTCTATAATATTCCTTTTGGGTTTCTTCATAATCTAAGGAAACTGATGTGTTACTTTTCATCGAGAATTTTTTTTATGTCATTCAGAAACAAGATGGCAGCCCCTTCACCTTTGGGTAGATGAAGTACAGGGCAATAAGCTGTGAACAGTTGGGTCTTTCCACATTAAGATGTATAAATAGTACCAATAAAAAACTTTGAATCCTCTTCAAGGTCTTCTCCAGGCTTCCCTTAGAGGAACAGACATTTCTCTTTAAGCTAATGTAATTATGCTCATCTATCATTATCATTTTTTTCTGCACAGGCTGCTGCTCTCCAGGGCATAACAGCCCACCTTCTGGATGACTCACTGCAATGTCAGTATTACTTTGATCTTACTTTTCCTTCCTTCAGTCCCTCCACTAAGGGCATTAATGGCACTCTGCAATTATGAAGTTGAAGCCCAACTATCCAACTTATTGCCTGTGTGACCGTGAGCAAGTCACTCTGTTGTTTTCATCCATTCCCCACCTCTAAAATGAGAGGGCTAGACTTGATGACTAATGAGAAACATGTAACACATAAAACTATAATCCAAAATTTAAAGAGTCATTTATCCTTTATGAGACTTAATTTATTTATCTGTGAAATGTATGGTTGATCTCCATGGCTTCCAAAGATGCTCCCGGCTCTCAGTTCTATTCTCTATGATGCTAAAAACAAATTAGTGTTTTCCATTTCAATCTCGCCTATAACTAAATTACAAATTCTCAATGAGAAGTGAACAATTAGCAGTCCAAATGTTTCAATGACCCAAGTATTTACCGTTGACTAAAAAAGACATAAACTAAATTAGTTTTAGGGTTAAGAGAGATAATCAACTCCAACTACACCCAAATATGGAAAGTTTCATATTTTTTTTAGATTTTAATCTGTTTATTCTAGTTTATAAAGCTAAATTATAACCCAAGGATAGAACTTATATGTTCAATCACTCATGTATGATCCATGAAAGCACCACCCTTTCAAACACAAAGTAAGCAGTTTATAAATACTTAATGGGTTAACAAAGGGTAGGATTGTATTTTTTTATTGCCAGTAATATTCATCTATATAACATTTGGTCATTTGATATCACTTTTCTTTAAGACTTGAATTAGAGTCAGTGTAGTATCGTGCGAAGCACTAAACACATTCAGGAAGGGTCTGGGTTCAAATCCTACCTCTGGCACTTTTTATGTAGCCATGAACAAGCTGCTTAACTGTTTGGAGACTCAGTATCTTCATCTATAAAATAGAGGAAATAGTATAATAGAGTCTAAATCAAAGAAGAATTTTATATTAAATATAATATTTTTCATATTCTCTAAAAGCTCCTTATCACATAGTTGTAGATGTCATGATCACTGTGTCAAATTCCAGACTATTGTAGAACCTCCTAAATGAAATCCATAATTTCTTTTTTCTTTATTATATTTTTTTCTATAGTATTTATTTCTTTTTAAATATATTTTGTTTTCCCCTCAATTAAATAATGAAACTTTTTTTTAACATTTTTTAATTTATGGATTCCAAATAGTATCTCTCTATCCCTCATTCCACCCCCTACACACACACACACACACACACACACACACACACACACACCCTGAGATGGTAAGCAATTAGATATAGGTTATATGTGTGCAAAGGTCCGTGATTTCTTGAAAAAACTTAGCCCAAATAATATCTACTCAGGGAAAATCAATATATAAAGAATGCATCCTGTCCAAAATCTGATATGTATTTAGAGGGGAAGCACACACAAAAAACAAAAAACAGGTTTATCAGTACATCCATATTGCACAGACAATATGAGTAAGTATCTGGGTCTAGATTTGAACAGGAGAAAAGTGGCTTAGCTTTCCTTTAAGGAACAATAAGTGTTGAAGGAATGCACACATTATACATGTAGCTAGCTAGCTAGCTAGCTATATCTAGCTAGATAGATAACTAGATAGATGATAGATAGATAGATAGATGGATAGATGGATATATAGACATATAGAGAGAGATGTTTATATACATATGTATAAGGATGTATATGTGTATACATGTTGTATATATGTATATACACGTATGTTTGTATATATGTGTATGTACCCTAAACTCTGCTTAATTTAGCATTATTTCTATTATAATTTTTAAATTCTATAAACTATATAATTATATAACATATTATTATAATTATGATCCATTCTAAATCTAAGCATTTCTATCTTAGAGAGAAAACTGTCTAGTCTGGCATAGGAGTCCCATACTGACACTGAGATGGTATGAGATAATGTTTATTGAAATCTTGAACAAGATGATATCATAATACATGAAAATACAGTTTGGGGTGAACCTTCCCAAGCTATAACACACTTAATATTGAACTAAAAACCACTCAGTTCTCTCCTTAACCACTCCATATCCACATCTACCCCCCCACCCGAGAATTGAAAGGTCTTCCTCTCTTTTATCAATGTATTCATCCTTGAGTGGAAATGAGGAAACTTCCCGGACTTGGGATGTTGTATCGAACACTCCAAGGTGGGTGGAAAGGTGACGGTGTTAATGATGCAAGTTACCATTTACATCTCCTGGGACTTTGACCTTTGTTCTTCATCTTTTACACATTTCCTTAAAGGGAAATGTCTGGAAAGGAATTTCTTCTAGAGAAAACAGTTCTTGATAATTTCAGTTGAATTTAAAAAGAAGTTGAAAATATTAAGTTGACTTTAATATGTTCAGGTGAACTAAAATGCTTCAATGATTTGTTTTAATGAATTCCCAAACTTTCCTCTGAATAAAACTATTATGCAGATCATGCAATAGAGTTGCAAGTCCTAGAGTCAATAATAATTCCTCCACAACATTTATTAAGCACCTATAATGTTTCAGGTTCTAAGCTAGGCAATAGAAAGCCAAAAAGGAAATAGCCCTTGCACTCAAGGATCTCACATTCTATTAGGAAGGAAACATGCATATACAAAATAGATACATGTTCATTTGAAGGGCATTGGATATTGTGGTATGTGAAAAGCTAACACTGAGGAGCAATGGAGACTTAGATGGTGTGTATAAGAAACCTGCTACATATTTATAGTGAAGGTTTGAACTGGAAAAGGGGCAGAAAATACCAGAAAGTGGGAGTCGTTTTGTTGAGGAATGTCTACAGTAAGAGTAAAGGATAACTAATTCCTAACATGTGTGGCATACACAAAGTATCAAGAAAACTCAAGAAATGTCTCTGGATTGTGAGATGACCGTTTTGGGAGGATTTAATGGTAGCATTAGGGAAAAATTATGTAGGATAAGATGGCACAGATGAGTGATGGGAACTACACGATTGGAGACTTTGCCAAAGTCAACAAGATCTTCCCTCCATAAATGGACAGTAATGAATTACTCACTGCTCAGAGTTGCTATGAAGCTTCATTGGGATAATATATTTGTGTATACGTGAAGCTTCATATTTCTACATATCGTAGTTCCTAATATTATTATAATTATTATAATATTATATCATTTCTACAAGGACAACTTCCAATTAATCAGCATTTATTAAGCCCTTTCTATGTGCCAGGAATTGTGCTAGGTACAGGAGAAAGGAAGACAAAAGCAAAAAGATCTGTGCCCCTCCCTCTAAGCTTACAGTCTACCAGAAGAAACTTACATATGTAGGTAAATACAATTTATATGCAAACTATGTATAATGCAACATTTGAAGGAGAGATACTAGTAGCTGGAGGAGGGGGCCAGGAAAGGTTTCATATAGAAGGTGGAAATTGGGTTGAGTTTTGAAGGAAAGAAGGGATTTTTTTTTTGCAGGGCAATGAGGGTTAAGTGACTTTCCCAGGGTCACACAGCATGTCAGAGGCTGGATTTGAACTCAAGTCCTCCTGAATCCAGGGCCAATTCTTTATCCACTGTGCCACTACCTGCCCTGAAAGAAAGGATTCTAATCATAATCCACTCCATCCACTACAGTTCCTGAGCATATTCTCCCACTTTCTCGGCATGGAGAATTCCCCCAATGAGTAGTAAGTCGATCCATTATCTTTGAATATCTTATGAAAAGAAGTGCAATATTGTGCATAGTCTTTCTGTCTTTAAACATGATTGGTCTATTTCTGGGACTTCCTTTCTTCTTTCCATGTACAGCTTAAATGCCACCTCCTTCAAGGCCTGACCTTCATTTTACATTTGTTAAAATGTCTTGCCCAGAAATTACCCTGTATTAATTTTTCTATATGCTTTGTATTTACATGTATACATACCTATGTAAATATTCATATATGTAGGTCCATACATACTTACCCCTTCCCTCCAAATAGAATGTAAGTTCCTTGAGTGCATACTAATTCATTACTTCTATGTGTTGATAGTACCTAACAGTGCTTGACATAGAGTAGGCACCTAATAATTGGTGGCTGAATTCTATCAAGTTGCTTCATTGCCCTGAAAAATAAAAGAATACAGTTTTCCTTTCTATTAAGAAGCAATAAGCTAACTAACTGTTTGGGAAGAGAATTACTTTGGGGAGGGAATATTTTTTGGGTGTTTATTGAGAAGTGTCTGTTTTGTCAAAACAAAATGTAAGAACATATTTTTAAACAAATTAAATAAAACATGATTTTCAATCTTGCGGTTTCAAAGGGCACTCAAGAGCTTTTCTTTCTTCTAGGACTGTGATTCAATCCCTTATTTTAATTATTTTTCTTTGAGTAAGAAAAGGCTCTCTTTAGTGCTAGAAATGAAGGGTCATTCATTCTGCAAGTTAATTTTCATCTTGTTTCATAAACCTGAAAAACAAAACATCCTTACATTTTCCTGAGCACATCTCCCACACATCAGAATGTTCCAATTCCATTTTTATCCAAATTGTAGGTGTAAAAGATCCATATATTTTTCCATGAAATATTAATTTTTTTCAAATGTTCAGGAGGATTATTTAATCTATTGTTCTTAGCCTTCAGGCTCTTTAATATCTTCACTTTATAGAATTATAGATTTAAAGATAGAAAGGAATGGAGAGTCCACTGGAGCCTAGAGAAGGTAAGTGGGTAAGGAAGTGGCAGTAGGAGGATTGGAATCACAGATCTGATCTCAAAGCCATTGCTCTTTCCATTGTATGATGCCAGGCCCTCAATTCAACAGCCTTTGAAAATGCCTACTATGTTCAGTGGACTGTGATAGAGCCAGGAGATAGAAAGGCAAAGACAAACATATCTCTGCCCTCAAGGAGCTCACACTGTATCAGAAGAGACAACATATACATATATAATTATATAAGGGGGAAGCTAGGTGGTGCAGTAGAAAGAGTACCAGCCCTGGAGTCAGAAGGACCTGAGTTCAAATCTGGTCTCAGACACTTGACACTTACTAGCTGTGTGACCCTGGGCAAGTCCCTTAAACTCCATTGCCTTGCCCAAAAAAAATCATTATAATTATATAAAACATACCATGTAGCCAAGTAAGTAAATTTAAAGCATGAAAAAAGGAATATAATATATTTTTGTGGGGCAATGAGGGTTAAGAGACTTGCCCAGGGTCACACAGCCAGTAAGTGTCAAGTGCCTGAGGCTAGATTTGAACTCAGGTCCCCCTGAATCCAGGGCAGGTGCTTTATCCTCTATACCACCTAGCTGCCCCACAGAATAAAATATAATTTTAAGAAAGAGCACTACTTGGGGAAAATGGGAATGACCTGGGAAGCCTTCATGTAAGATACAGTACCTAAGCTAGGGTTTGAAGGAAGTTCAGGATTTCATTAAGCAAAATTTATGGTGGTGGTGGTGGCAGTGATAATGGTGATGATAATAGCTAGAGGTATGTAATACTCTAAGTTTTCAAAGAACTTGAAAATTACCATCACATTTCCTAATGACCCTGGGAGTTTCCCTCATTTTACAGATGAGGAAACTGAAGCAGAAGGGGGTTAAGTGACTTGTTTAAAGTCACAAAGCTGGTAAGAGGCTGAGAAAGGATTTGAATTCATCTTCCTGACTCCAGGTTCAGTGCTATATCTAATATTCTAGACTTTGGGGACCACTTATAAAAATATAGAAGTGAAAGTTGGACTGCAAAATATGTGGAAACCCTGGCAGGATTAAAGTTTAATGGAAAGTGGAGAGTATGTGAATGGGGGTGATGTGTTGGGAAAGCAAACTGGTGGAACTCAGATTGTGATGGGATTTAAATACTTGACAAAAGAATCCGGAATTGGTTCTAGATGCAATATAGAAGCTGCTTCATTGGGAATAGTCCAGAAAATAATATCACACAGGGAGTTTTTTGTGCATGTTCTTTATACTCAGTGATCCTTCAAAGACAATGTTTCCAATGAATAGAAAACCAGAGCATACATGAATTGGTGATATAGCTCACAGTGAACTGTGAAGTCTTGCCCTAAGAGGGCAAATTCTTTCATCAGGGATATCCTTAGAACTCTGAAGTAAACTGTTTGGCCTGCAAAGAGGGAGGATTGACTTGTGGGGCAGGAAAAGCTGGTACAGAAGGCTTCCTAGAAGATGAGGTTCTCGATAGGAGCTGAAGGAATAAAAATATTTCAATAGGCAGAGATTTGAAAGTGGGAAAGTCAGTGGAGTAAATCAGTCACTACCATTTATTAAGCATCTCCTATCAGCCAGGCACTGTACTAAGCACTGGGGATACAAAAGAAGGCAAAAGACATCCCCTACCCTCAAGGATCTTCCAGTCTAATGGGTGAGGTGATATATAAAAAGAAACTGGAAATGGGAGAAAGTATAACTCAAGGGAGTTTAATGAAATCAAAGGAGCAGCATGAATGAAAAATGCTGAGATGGCTGCCCTGGGAGCCCTCCTTAAATGGAGTTTCTGAGAGAAACTCTACATTACCCATCCTCCAGGAATGGAGATGTAATACATACAAAAATATTAACTAAAATCAATCATGATTTAAGGTTTGCAAGATACTTTACAAACATCATCCATTTTTATTATAATAACCCTATTATGTAGGTGTTTTCACTATGCCCATTTTTACAGATGAGGAAACGAAAACCAAGATGGTAGAGTGGCTTCTCCAGGGTCACACAATGAGTAAGGATATGAATCAGAATTTGAACCCACGTCCTCTGACTCCAGGATCAGTACTTTTATTCACTATACTAACCTGCTTATTTGTTGTTTTTTTCTTTTTTTGTTTTTTTGTTTTGGTTTGGTTTGGTTTGGTTTGGTGGGGCAATGAGGGTTAAGTGACTACCCCATGGTCACACAGCTAGTAAGTATCAAGTGTCTGAGGCTGGATTCGAACTCAGGTCCTCCTGAATCTAAGGCCAGTGCTTTATCTACTGCACCACCTAGGTGCCCCTTTGATTATTTGTAAAAGTGTGGGAAATACCTGATAGAGAGTTTGGCTGTAATATGGACTTCATGGTGGTTAATGATATGAAATAAAGATATTCAGGCAGGTGAGCAGACAAGACCAAGAATGCCAGGTTAAACAGCTGAGATTTTATTTAGTAGCCACTGCGGAACAACTGGGTCTCCTTTCCAAGTCCTAATGTTGGAGTACATCCATGCCTTTGACCTTGTTGTTCCTTCCTTAACTTTCTGTACTTTTTATCTTGGTGGTTTTATTTACTTCCATGCTGTTGATCGTCACCATTGTGCAGATGGGTCCCCAATCTAGATCCCCATCCTCAGCCTACCATACATCCTAGGCTCATATTTCCAGTGACTTGCTAAATATTTCTACCCAGTTGCCTTGCCTCCACCCTGGGTTCCAAGGCCACACCGATGGACTCAGGTTTGCAGAGTAAAAAGAAATGGACTTTCTGACTTTCAGGGTCATTGTTCTCTCTCCTTTTAATAAATCAGGAAAATGAATACAAAAAGTTAACACTGGTCTTGTTTTCATTTCTTCCCTCTGTCTCATCACTAAATAAAACAGAAAACATGCCTGACTTATAAGATTTTCTCTTTTTTAAAAAAAGATCCAATATTTTCTCTTTTTAAAAAAAATGTTACTAGTACATTGCTCCCCTCCAGCCAAAATCCTGACAGAATGCATTTCCTCCTCACTTTAGGGTGATGACAGCTCCAAATGGATTCATGCAAATGAGCTGCAGAGCTAAAGGATGGGCAAGGATGGGCTCTCTTACTTGGAACTGATTTTCCATACTTGCTCCCTCCCATGGCCCTTTATCCTTGATCTATTTTTTAAGAGGTCATTGCCAATTAAAAAGATTCTGACCCCTGCAAGTGGCAAACCTACATCATTAGTCACCAAGAACAATGCAGACCAGCCCCATTCCCCAGGGCTCAAAAGCCTTCATCTTTGAAAAATCTAGGCACAAGCTTTCTATAACTCAAGGTTGTGAGATAAGAAGAAAAAGACAAGCAAAACAATTCAATGACATTTTTCCCTCAGTGCTGAGTTAAGCATAACATAAATAGCTTAAGAAAGAAAAGTTCTGTCCATAACATCTTGATAGTGTCAGGTAGGCCTCACTACCCCTCCCCCTTTTAGTTGCTATTCTTTTCGTAAAGAAAATAATTGAATTTAGTAAAACAATCAGGTAGCAACAGGTCTTTTTTTTTTAATTTAAAACTGTTTGCTTCACTTTGTTTTATATCACGTGCACATGTAAGGTTAAAATGGCCAAATAATTAATGACCAAGAAGCCTTTGCATTGATGGAAGCCCCTCTGAACTCAGGCTGGTACATTGTAAATGGCCAGATTTGAGTTCAAAAACCTATCTGAAATGTTAAAATCTTCATGAAGTTGATCTGCATTGACATAGCCTTGAGAGCAGGAGCAAAACAATTAAATGAAGGTGCGCCCTTCAATTTTCCTTTGGTCTCAATGTCTGGAAATCTGAAGGAAGCCAGTCCCTCTTCATGTTTCATGTAGTCATCTGTCTGATCTCTGTGAAGACTTGATGGGGATTTATGCATGATGGACATGTATGGGGAGGGGGAGGCTTCAATGAAAAGATCACAATTTCACCAAAATAACTGTGTATTAGGCTATTTTCCAGTGGATAGAGTGTACAGGTCTGAAGTCAGAAATACTCATCTTCATGATTTCAAATGTGGCCTCAGACATTGTGACCACAAGCTAGTCACCTAAGCCCCAGCCTAGTCAGAAAGCTTGGATGTTTAAAATTAAATTAAAGCATTATTTCAGGTGCATCTTATCTAGTTGTATCAAAGAGAGTGGTGTTTTGTTGAAGGGAGTTTTGCAGATAATTCAAGATTTCTACTCATTAAATACCACATGGGAGTTATTCCAATCATAACCATTTCTTGAGGGGCAGCTAGGTGGAACAGTGGATAAAGTACCAGTCCTGGATTCAAGAGGACCTGAGTTCAAATCTGGACTCAGACATTTGACACTTACTAGGTGTGTGACCCTGGACAAGTCACTTAACCCTCATTGCCCTGAAAAAAAAAAAAACATTTCTTGATCACCAAGAGTCACTCCTATAAGTATCTCTTATCATACAGCATTGTCATATACTGTTCCATCAGCAAGTCAATCTCTGACAGGCTCTGCCAATGGGCAATAAGCTGGCCATAAAGTTGAATGGTCTGAATTATCTTTGGAAATGACACAGAGCTTTTAATGAAACAAAGATCCATCCTTTAAAGCAACATTTCTTTTTTTTCCTCCAGAAAGGCAGCCTCATTTAGCGAATGAACAGTTGGTCTAACAGAATAAGCTCAAGTACTTACTAACACATTCTGCCCATGTGGTCTTGGGCAAGTCTTTTCAACTCACAGGTCTTTAGAAAATTGCCTAAAACTCTGAGCTGTTGAGAAAGTGCTGAGCTCCATTGGTAGAGGGAGTTTCCTCATCTAAGTGTTCTCAAGATTAATGCAATCATAGGTCAAATCCATATCATCTCTTCTACAGCTGAAGTCATATACCTGTTTGTCATTAATGAGGGTCACCCAAAAAGCAGTGGAGTTGCCAAGGATGGGTCTGAGTAGCCTGAAACCTATTTCAAATGGACGATTACATGGTCTCAACAAAGAGACAGTGTGGTGGAATAGATAGAGTAATGAGCCTAGAATTCAAATCTCACCTCATTTATTAGTTGTGTGAAACAAACTTCTCAGTCTCAGTTTCCTCCTCTGTAAATTGGGGAATAGAATAACACCCACCTCACAAGGTGGTCACGAAGGCCAAATAAGATAATATATGTAAAATGATATGGAAGCCTTAAAGTGCTATATAAATGTTAGTTATTGTGACTATCCCATCTCAGATACTTACTAGCTGTGGGATGATGGGCAAGCTACTTAATCTTCTTTGGCCTCAGTTTCATTATCTGTAAAGTGAGGGAGTTGAAGGAGATGATTCTGAAGTCCCTCCCAGTTCTAAATCTATGATTCTTTGAGACAACATTAAGAATGTTATCAGATATGTATAGAAGGACATGGACTAGTTACCTAGAAAAGCAGGGAGAAAGTTAGAAATCTCCTTTGTTCCATTGCCATCCAAGCAATTTCAAGAGGAAAGGCCCCAAACATGCTGGATGATCTGCAAAGGATTTGGTCGGAGGGAAGAGACTATGGGGAAAGAAATGGAGGCAGTAATCCTTTCCCCTTACCTCCTAAATTGAGTAAAGGGGTAACATGCACTGGCTTCAGTGTGAAAGACTTTATATTTTATCCTGTCTGAAAAGAACATTTCTCTAAACCTAACACCTCCTCAAGCTCTCTCCTAACATACTTCGCCCTTTCGCTGTCAAATTTTGGCAAATATTAGTTTGTCCTTCTTGCCTCTAGTTTTTATCACAATTTACTTCTGACCCCATGGAATCTGCTTCCATCCTTACCATTCTAATGAGGAAAAACCATGGACCATTCTTTTAACCATAGGCTCAGAAACTACTTACAACTGGAAGACACCTTGGAGGTTATCATGAAGTCAACCCCTTTAGTTGGCAGATGAATCTGAGGCTTTGAGATGTTTCTGTTTGTTTATTTTGGTTTTGGTTTTGGTGAGGCAATTGGGGTTAAATGACTTGTCCAGAATCACACAGCTAGTAAATGTCAAGTGTTTGAGGCTGGGTTTGAACTCAGGTCCTCCTCAATCCAGGGCCAGTGCTCTATCCACTGTGCCATTTAGCTGCCCAAGGCTGTGAGATGTACATCACACCAACAGGATTCCTATCCCAGTCTTCTGAGTCCAGATTCACTGCTCCTTCCTCTGCATCATGCTGCTTCCCAAAAGCCAGTGACATTTTTTCCTGTCTTCAGCCTTTTTGACACATCTGCAGCATTTGATGGCATGGACCACTCACCCATTGTTAATACCCTCTCTGTCTCCTAATGACATGGCTGACATGACTCTCCTCCTTCCAAGTTGACTATGCCTTTTCTGTCTCGAGTTAGTCATCTTCTTCTTTCTTCTTAACCCCTAAACATCCACTAAACTTCTGCCCTAGGTCCTCTTTGCTTCTCTCTTTCTCTTCTCTCCCTTGATAATGTTATCCAATAGTAATGATTGAATGATCACTTCTGTGCAATTCACTAGCAAACTTACATCTCCAGACAGAAGGGCATACGTAGCATAATCTATCGTGAGCCCTTATCTTGATCTTCAGTATTTCAGAATCCATACCTTCCTGATACCCCCAACTGCTTCCCCTAAATTACCTTGTATCAATATTGTATGAAGATATCAATATGTAGATTTTTCTCCTAAAGCATCTAAGATTCTTTCATGTAGGAACTTTCATTTTTGTCTTTGTTTACCAAGTGTCTAACACAGTACCTACCAATTGGTAGATATGTGCTAGCAACCCTCAAACTCAGCAATCACAAAACTATCTCCTCCCATCCTCTGCCCCCCAAAACACAGCCCTTAATTGTGCTCCTGTTGATGTCATGAACAACATCCCCGGCAATGAGGACTGTAACCTTGGAGACACCTTCTCTCTCCCTCATCCCAAAGATCTAGTGAAATGTCTACTCCACAATAGATCTTTTATATTTCTTCTCTCTTCTATTTTCATCATCATCCTGGTTTGTGTCCTTATCTCTTCTCACTTGTAAAGGCCTCCTAGCTGATTTTCCTGTCTTTAGTTCCATTTAATTCTTCATGTCCTAATCTAATAAATCATGCTAATATATGACTTTGATGACCAAAAACTGCCTGATACTGGCATTCAAGGAGCTAGTTCTAACATAACTTATCAGATTCATCTCAAAATACTTCCCTTTTTAAAATTTAAATTCCTGCTAAACTGGACCATTTCCTTCTCACTGTTCTCATTTGGAATTCTTATCAATCTGTGCATCACCCTTGCCTGAGATGGACAGCCCTCCCCAATTGGAAAGTATTTTGTTTTCCATGATTCTACACCCCTCCCAGAACCCATCCAGGCTGCTTGATTACTCATAGGACTTGGATGAAATGGGAATCACTAACTTTATTTCTTTTGGTAGATGGAAGGACCACCAGGCCTTACCATCTTCCCTGCTATGATATACTAAGACACTTTGGATCTTAACAGCAGCCATACCTCTTTGCAGAGCCCCAGTGTTGTAATGTGATCTTGTATTATAAATTTAGGGTCACTGGCTCTTGCCATCCACCCTGACACTGACCTCTCAGGGTTTCTGGTCTTTCCATCCTCTGTATAGAGATCTTTTTTTCTATGCTGTCTCCTCTAATAAGAGTAAGTACTATGTTACAGTTTCTATTTGAAATCCCAGTGTTTAGAACAAGTCTTGCCACATAGTAGGTACTTAATGAGTGCTTTTTCATTCATTTCATTATTTCATTAATCTCTTGAGACTCTTGACTATGGTCTTTTGGTTTTTGGCGGAGCAATGAGACTTAAGTGACTTGCCCAGGGTCACACAGCTAGTAAGGATCAAGTGTCTGTGGCTGGATTTGAACTCGGGTCCTCCTGAATTCAGGGTTGGTGCTTTATCCACTGTGCCACTGAGCTGCTCCCTTGACTATAGTCTTGAGATCTTATGATGAATCTTGGAGAAACTGTGGGAAAATTGGAAGACTAATGCATTGTTGGTGGAGCTGTGAACTGATCTAGCCATTCTCGAAAGCAATCTGGAATTATGCCCAAAGGACTATAAAGCTGTGCATACCCTTTGTCCCAGCAATACCACTTTTGGGTCTTTTTTCCAAAGAGATCATAAAAAATGGAAATGGAACCACATGTACAAAAATATTTATAGCTGTTCTTTTTGTGGTGGCAAACAGTTGGAAATTGAGGGGTTGCCCATCAATAAGGGAATGGCTGAACAAGTTGTGATATATGAATGTAATGGAATTCTATTGTGCTGTAAGAAACGATGGACAGGAGGAGTTCAGAGAAACCTGGAAGGACTTTCATGAACTGTTGATGAATGAGATGAGCAGGACCAGAAGAACATTGTACACAGTATCATCAGCATTGTGTGTTGATCAACTGTGATGGACTAGATTCTTCTCACCAATACAATGGTACAGGGGAGTTCCAGGGGACCCATGATGGAAGGGGATCTCTAAATCCAGAAAAAAAGGAACTGTGGAGTAGTGATGCTGATTGGACCACACTATTTCTTCTGGTTTGGGTGCTGCTGTTTTTCTATTTTGAGGTTTTTCCTCAATGCTCTGATTCTTCTCTTATAACATGACTAATGCAGAAATATGTTTATTGTTATATATATATATATATATATGTGTGTGTGTGTGTGTGTGTATGTGTGTGTGTATGTGTATAGATAGATATAGATATATATAACCTATATCAGATTACCTGCTGTCTAGGGGAGGGAGGGAGGGAGAAAAATCTGAAATTGGAAAGCTTGTATAAACAAATGTTGAGAACTATCTTTACATGTAACAGAAAAAAAATAAAATGCTTTTATCAAGAAAAACAAAGATCCTATGATGCATTGATCCTAATTCAGGTATCATTCCCATGAAGCAGGCCTTCCCTGATCTCTAAGGTAGAAATGAGCTCTGGCTCCTCAAGGCCTAGCAGAATTTTGCCTTGCCCTCTTCTTCACTCTCATCTCCCTGTATCTCATATCCTTGCTGATGATGTGCAAGTCTTCCCATTCTCTTTGATTTTACATTCTCTGAAAGCTGGTTCTGTCTCATATCTGTATAATGAAATATCCCCAGAATATAGCCCAGTGTCTCGTATGCAGCAGTTGCTGTTAAATGTTTAGTAAATTGAACTAGATTGGATCTTTTTTTTTCTTTTTTTTCCAACAGTCTCTTTACTTCATTCTGGGTCCTTGGCTGTGTCCTGGGTAAGTGAGGTCATGTAACAAGGGACCTCTCAGTAACTGAGGGCTTCTTTTATTTGCCTCCTCTCTCTAAAGCATTCACAATGTTTCTAGCAACCAAGTAACTGTCGGTTTTTAGGTTTAATTCAATCCCCCACAGGTCATGGTTGATGTGCAGTGACCTTCTGTAAAGGAGATGAAGTCGGGGAGCCTCACAGGCTATGATTTATGAAGGCAGGTCTAGTGTGCTCTTACAAACTCCCAATTGCTTTTGCTTCTGGATGGATGGCCTGATATTTCCAAGTTAAAGATCTCTGCCCTAGCCCCCATAGGAATGGTATGTTCTAGGATCTGTGCCCTAGTCTTACAGAAGTGGTATGTTCCAAGATCTATAGATAAATTGGAAGAAGGCAGCTTCCTACAGAGAGCAGAGATTAAGTTTTAAAACAGGTGATTTCCTCTGCAGAGCATATTACCAGAGGACATGACTCACTTCATTCATTCATTCAGTCAGTCAGTCAGTCAGTCAGTCAGTCGTTCAATAAGCATTTGCTAAAAACCTACTATATATCAGACACTGTGCTAAGTTTTGGGACATAAACACAAAAATGGACCAATTTCTACCTTCAAGGAACCTTCATTCTCCTGGGTAGAAAACATACACAGATGTGTCAAGGAAAAATATGTCCAAAATGAGTAACCCAAATAAATAAATCCAAAAAACTTGGCAGAGGATGGATCAGAGAAGACTTCTTTCAGGAAATGGTACCTAAACTGTTCCTTCAAGGCAGCCTTGAATTAGGAAAGGAGGAGTAAGAAGTAAGAAGGGAGATCATCCCAGTCATGAGGGGCAATCTGTGAAAAAGCACAGAAATTATAGCAGCAATTGTCAAGAAACCTGGGTTCATATCCTACCTCGTGTTATTATTAGCTATTTGATTAAGTAACCAGGTGGTATAGAATGTTGCACTTAGAGTCAGGAAGACCTGAGTTTGAATTCTAATTCTACCTCAAATTCTTGCTAGTGGTATGACTCGTGTCTAAGTTACATTACCTCTCTGGGCCTTACTTTCCGCTTCTATAAAGTGAAGGGTTTGGGGCTTGTTGGCCTCTCAGTTCCCTCCCTTTCCAGCTCTAAATGTCTGACCCTATAACAAGTAGATCAGTTGGGCTATAGCATTGAGTACATTGAAAGAAGTAATGTGAAATCAGAGTTGAAATATGAGTTGGAGCCAGAAAATGAAGGAAATTCTTTAAGTGCTAAACAGAGAAGTTGGGATTTGATCCTACCAGCAATAAAGAACCACCGACACTTGTGGCAAATGGAAGTGGCATGTGCTTTATGAAGATGAATATCACTTTGTGCAATATGGTTTGCAGAGGGCATTCACCCTTTGGAGATCTATTCCCAACTTTTATTTTTGAAAAAGGTCAAAAGTTTGTAGGTCAAAGTGTTACAATTATTACCAGAATCTGAATGCATTTTATGACCATGATGCAAAGTTAATGCTATCAACTTAACAACTACTGTTCTTGTTCAGTTATTTTTAGTCACACCCATTTCTTAATGACCCCATTTAGAGTTTTTTGTTTCTTTGGGGGGGGGCAACGAGGGTTAAGTGACTTGCCCAGGGTCACACAGCTAGTAAGAGTCAAGTATCTGAGGCTGGATTTGAACTCAAGTCCTCCTGAATCCAGGGCCAGTGCTTTATGCACTGTGCCACCTAGCTGCCCCCCATTTGGAGTTTTCTTGACAAAGATAATGGAGTGGTTTTCCATTTTCTTCTCCAGCTCATTTTACATATGAGGAAACTGAGGCAAACAGTGTTAAATGATTTGCCCAGGGTTACACAGCTATAAGTATCTAAGGCCAGATTTGAGCTCAATTCCTCCTAACTCCAGACCTAGGACCCTAACCGATGTGCAACCTTGCTGCCTGAAGACTTACAAATGAGAGAGCATATATTCAGAATTTTTACTTGCCCATGTAGTAAGAATCAATCCATTCACAAGTTATTTTCTACTCCTTTTTATGACTAAGAACTTTTGCTGTTGGCGTTTTAGTCAGGTTTGACTCTGTGACCCCGTTTGGGATTTTCTTGGCCAAGATACTGGAGTGGTTTGCAATTTTTTTCTCCAGCTCATTTTACAGCAGAAAAACTAAGGCAATCAGGGTTAAGTGATTTGCCCAGGGTCACACAGTTATTGTGTAAGGCTGAATTTGAACTCAGGTCTTCCTGACTCTAGGCCCTTTGTTCTATCCACTGCACCACCTAGCTGTTCACCATCCCTCAATTCTAGTGTTATTCCTCTTTTGATTGTCTCCAGTTCATTCTCTCTGTAGCTTGTTTGTGCATAATTGTTTGCATGTTGCTTCCACATTAGACTCAAACTGCTAATGATTAAAAGTACAGGGGGCAGCTAGGTGGTACAGTGGTTAAAGCCCCAGCCCTGGATTCAGGAGGACCTGAGTTCAAATCTGGCCTCAGACACTTGACACTTGCTAGCTGTGTGACCCTGGGCAAGTCACTTAACCCTCATTTCTCCACAAAAAAAGAAAAAAAGAAAGATCAAAAGTACATAAGAAAGCTATCTGCAGGAGAGACAGAAGGAGATATGGTTTTCCCTGCATTAGAACTCATAACCTTGAACTTAGCTTCATTAGCACCAATTATGAGAAGTATACGAGAGGTTATCTAAAGTTTACAGAAGCTATACTGATTAAAAAGTGGCCCTCAGTACAATCCATGTCACTATTAATGGTTTCAGTAAACAGCTAAAGCCATGACAGTACATTTTAAGGATTATGTGTATGTATCCTGGGCACTCTTTGAAGGTTGAACAAAGATTCTTTTTTTTTTTGGGGGGGGGGGGGCAATGAGGGTTAAGTTACTTGTCCAGGGTCACACAACCAGTAAGTGTCAAGTGTATGATGCTGGATTTGAATTCAGGTCCTCCTGAATTCAGGGCTGGTGCTTAATGACCTAGCTGCCCACAAAGATTCTTCCATTTCAGAAAGACTATGAAGTTGGATGGGAAAAAATACCTTTGGCTTCCTTTTCTATGTCTCTGAATTTTTTCTTTTTTTATTTATTTAAAATGTTTTTTTTTTTTTCTGAGAAGGGACCCATAGATTTCACCAGACTGCAGGAGGGCATCTAAAACACACAAAAAGGTTTTACATAGAAGCTGAATCAGCTTGACTTAGAGGAAGGAAGCTGTGCTCACAGTCTGCCAACTGGTGAGCATTTATTAAACAATATGTACAAAACAATGTGAAAAGTGCTAAGGCTACAAAGAAAGGCAAAAAAACCCTCTTGATTCATAAATAGCTCATGTTCTAATGGGGTAAATATCATGTTGATAAATGGATCCATATGAAATACATACTGAATTGAAAGAAGTCTTGGGCATAAGTCCCATCTCTGATGCATTAGATGAATGACCTAGGCAAAGTAATTTCAGTTTCCTGAGCCTTAGTTTTCTCATCTATAAAATGGGAGTGTTGAACTAGACGGTCACTAAGGTCCCTGCAAACTCTAAAATCTGTGAAGCTTAACCTCCCCCCCAAAATAAAAAAGTTAAAAACACTTCTACTTCCTCTAAAAATTATCAACCCACTTGGAGATGGATGAATAAAGGAAGAAGGGACCCGGGTGTCAAATACAATTACTTAATGAAGGTTGAGAGTCAGAAATAGGATGATGATGTGGGGCATTCCAGAATTTATAGCAAGATAAATGCTGCCTCTACAATGCAGAAGTACTTATTCATTCTAACTTTTTGAGGTCCTTCAATGATAGCAAGTCAATCAACTAAACAAGCATTTATACTATATGTGAAGCATTGTGCTGAGAGAGAAAGAGAGAGAGAGAGAGAGAGAGAGAGAGAGAGAGAGAGAGAGAGAGAGAGAGAGAGAGAGAGAGAAGAGGAAGGGAGGAGGGGAAGAGGGAGGAGGAGGAGGGAAGCAGGGAGGAGGGAAAGGGGGAGGAGGAGGGAAAGGTAGGAAGAAAGGAAGGAAGGAAGGAAGGAAGGAAGGAAGGAAGGAAGGAAGGAAGGAAGGAAGGAAGGAAGGAAGGAAGGAAGGAAGGAAGGAAGGAAGGAAGGAAGGAAGGAAGGAAGGAAGGAAGGAAGGAAGGAGAGAGAAAGAGGGGAAGGGAGAAAGGAAGGGACAGGACAAGAAAAGGAAAAACATTATTCTTGCTCTCAAGAAGTTCAGATCCTAAGGCGTTTGGAGGGTGGAGAACTACATTCAAATAAGTATATAAAAGAAGATATATTTTTTGTAAATGGGAGGTGCTAAAAAGGAAGACACTAGTGAAGGAGGAGGTAGGAAAGGCAAATAGTAGTATTTGAAGTGAATCTTGAACATAGGATGGAATTTAGGAGTTGGAGGGAGGGAGAGGAGGAAGATTATTCCAGGTATGGGGGACAGCTAGTGAAAAGACATGGGGTAGAGTGACAGCATGTTAGGTGAGGGGAGCATCAAGGACTGTGTAAAGGTGTTGGAGGAATGTGAAGTGTATAGAAGTAACACATATGACTGGTAAAATGGGAAGAAGCCACATTGTGCAGGGCTTTAAATGGTAAACAGAAGACTTTATGTTTGATCTTGGAGATATAGGGAGCCACTGAAAGTTAGTAAATTTGGGTAGAGGGAGGAGTAACTCAGTCATACCTGTACTTTAAGAAAATCACTTTGGCAACTATATAGAGCAATGGGAAACTTACTTCTTCCAGAGCTGCTGTGGACACCAGAATAACTAATGATAACACTTTGGGAATAAGCTTATGTCCTTTGGGTAAGAATCTGCTGTCAGAAGCAGAATTGAACCCCACTCACCATTCTCCAAAACTTGGCACATACACAAGTGACCTTTATTTGCGTTGTTTATTCCCCAATGGCTCCTGTAGATTGCATACTTCCATCTTAAAATGATTCAGTGCATTTAAAAAAACCATCTTAAATTTAGTAACCCTCAACAAAAACAAACCAATACAAAAAGGATTTTAAAAATAATGTGTGAAACCACAGACTCCAATATTTTCCACGTGCCCAAAAATGTTCTTGCTAAATCTAACCAAAGCATAACAAAAATACCCTGCTTACTCCCCAGAACCAGACTTCTTGAAAGAGGGTAGGTTTTGCTGCTATTTTGCAAGAAGGCCCATCATGTGGACATTAGGCTCTCTGTTTAGCAGGATAATGGAAAAATGTATGGAGATAGCAAAGAGATGAATGTAGGGAAAATCCCTAAGCATCAGGCCTTTCACGAGGTGTAATGAACTTCAGGAAGCAGGATCGCCTCCCCCTCACTCAATGTCTTCAAACCAAGGCTGGGGAAGCACTCATCAGAGATGCTAGCTCAGGAAAAACTAAATTGGATAGCTTCTAAAGACCTGTCCAGCTACAAGTTTCTGTGTGTGATGGACATGGGTTCAAAAGACATCAGATTCAAATCCTAATATACAATGGATTATGACCTTGGGCAAGTCACTTAACTGAGGCCCATTTCGAAAATAGGAGTGATCATATGTTCCTTATCTGCCTCACTGGGTGGGTATAGAATTATAGAAGCACCATAAAAATGTGAGCTGGTGTTAGGAACCACCTCACACACCCCAATGAATTTGACAAGGGGCTTTGTCCCTTTTATTAGGGAGACAGAGACCAATGCAGGACTCAGAGTTGGATGAAGAGCCAGTACCTGAAAATGCCTCCCCTTGAAAATAAGTCATCATCTAAGTAAAAGTTTCTTTAAAGGTGTAATTTATAGTGGAACTGATTCTACTTTGTGATGGTTCCCTTAGGGTATTTTTCCATCTATCAAGCCTAAATCTTTTGGGGGGGGCAATCCCCCCTATGAATTGCTCCTAGATCTGCCTTCTGGGGCCCAACACATGGTGTTTGGGCAATAAGCATAGGTAGATCCCATTCAAGCACCCCCTACGGGTCACTTACTGTATTAGGTAAAGGGGACACAAAGACAAAACAAAACATGCCCTGTCTTCCAGAAGCTCCCAATCTACCACTGAGGACCTTGGTTTCAACAGAAGCAGGTTTTCTCTGGCCGATTGTCTTTTGGCCTTTCTCTCCAGCTATCATTCATCCCTAGCCCTGAATTTCATAAAAAGTAGTCCAACATGCTCAAAAGGAGGGCTTTGCATAAAGGCAGGGAGAGGAATGATTGCACAAAAGTGATAAGGATGCAGTTTTTCCCAACTGCTCATTGTCCACTTGCCTCCCCACCAGATGGCCAGGTAACAGGGTCATTAGGTTCATCTTCATGCTAATAGGTTGTACTTGCCAGCAATTTTATTGGGGGTGCCTGCGGAAATGTCCTTTGGTATTCTCCATATAGTCAGAAAAACCAGCATTGAAGGTAATGGAGAGAAGATAATCACTTTAATTCCTTTCTTTTTATTCTCCACTAGATAGTTGGAAAATAGAATTCTCTGTAAGCCAATCTATACAAAAGAAAAATCATTTTCATCCATAAAAATGGCTTTCTAGGAAGATTCAAGTTTAAGTAAATGGCAAGAGTTTTTCAATTTTCCTATTTAAGATTTTTTTTAAAATAACCAATGAAACATTGGAGGTTTGGGAGTTTTAATGATCCCAGAATGTGCAGGGTATGCTAGAACAAGGTGATTCATTCCTATTCCCTTTCTTTCCACTTTCTGATTCTTATGTGTTTTGTAATTGAATAAGCTCACTGTGGCCTATCAACAGTCATTTTGTACTTAGCTCTGGAGAGGAAAAAAAATCCAGGAGAAGCAGATTGCATGATTCAATTTTTATTTCACAGCTGCTTTCAGTCCATACTTTGCTCTCCAGTCTTGGGTTAAGGTTCTCTGCATACACAGATATAAAATTTAATAGAACTGTTATTTTAGAGGAAATGCACCTTGGTTATTTGAAAGCTTAATTTAAGTCTGGCTTTCTGAAGTCTGTGATCTTCCTGCCTCCTAAGATAGCAAAAAGGACATGTGCTCATATGAAAGGAAAGACATCTTTATTTTAAGGGTCTTTCCAAGACTGAGGGAATTCAACAATGGCCAATCAAGTCCTATCAGAGAGAAGGAGGAAGTTCTTCTGCCTCCCTCCCAAGACAGGAAGAGGTGGCAACTCCCTGAAACTGTGGATTCCTCTGGCCCCAATTCTACCTAGCACTCCACCATGCTCAGCGTATTTTGGTGTTCAGGTCTGGGCACTACAATTAATGAAGGGAATTGAGAAGTTGGAAAGTATGCAATGGAGGTTGACCAGGAGGATGAAGAGAGTCAAATTCAAATCATGTAAAGTTCCGTGGAAGGATTAGAGAGACTTAATCTCAAGTGGAGAAAGGTATATATAGTGTACTAGTATTTCATATGTAAGGGAGTTATTCCCAGAGGGCGAGGTGTTAAAGTGTTAAGTAGGTGCCAGCACCCAGTGATCCCTTTAACAAATGTTGATTGATCCCACTAATGCCATCCCTAGATGGGCATTCACACTTTATACAGATACTGGATGATCACACTTTTTAACACTTTAGCATTCACCACCTGTGATTACATAGTTTAATTAGTTTTTAAAGGGTCACCACTTGAAATATACTTCTACTTCCAAAGGCAGGATGAGGAGCTATGGTTGAAAATTTCAGAAAGGTAGATTTAGGGGGTTATTTGTTTAGCATTTATTTGTTTGGTTGGGTTTTTTTTGTTGTTGTTTATGTTTGCTTTTGGCCCAAACTGTGATTTCATTGGTATAGGGAATGCCAACATGGAAACCTTCCTCCATTAATTCAAATCAGTCTGTCACCTATAACACATCATTTTAGAGACCTGCACGAGACAAGAAAAAGAAACTGAGGGCATAGGCAAGGGAGAAAAAAAAATATGTTGCTTTTTATAGATATGATGGTGCATTTAGAGAATCCTATAGGGTAAACTAAAAATTGATACAATAACATTAACCAAGGCACAGGATATAAAAATTAATCCACAAAATAAATAAGCATTTCTATATTTACCAACAAATCTAAGTAGGAAGTAGAGAAAATCCATTTAAAGTAACTACAGAATGTATAAAATCCTTAGGCATCTATGTGCCAAGATATACATAAGAATTATATGAATCCAATCATAAAATAATCTTTACATAAATAAAGACAGGCCTAAATAATGGGGAGAAATTTTATTTGCTCATGGGTAGGCTAAGCCAATATAATAGAACAATAATACTACCAAAAATATAATTTAAGTATTCAATGCCATACAAATTAGACTACAAAAGGAATGCTTTATAGAGCTAGAAAAAAATAATGTCATCCGGAAGAACAAAAGCTCAAGAACCTCAAGGAAAATAAACTATACTACAAATAATAATCAATAATCATCAAAAAGATTTGGTACTAGTTACAAAATAGAGAAATCATTCAGTGGAACAGATTAGGCACACCACACATAGAAGCAAATGAAGCTATCAATAACCACATGAAAAAATGCTACAAATCATTATTAGAGACATGAAAATAAAAGCAGCTATGAGAGAGCTCTTGATCCCAAGTCACTGTGATTTCAAATCAAGATCTTTTTCATTTTCAGTGCCCATCCTGACAGTTTCACCTTGTACCTCAAGGACTTGGGAACATGAAAAGGAAAATGATAAAAGCCCGAGGGGGTGTTGCATGGAAGGAACACTCATACACTATAGGTAGAACTGTGAATATTTCTACCAATTTGGGAAAAACAATTTAGAACTATACTCAAAAACTTACTA
The DNA here is from genome assembly GCF_019393635.1 of Dromiciops gliroides. Classification (NCBI taxonomy): domain Eukaryota; kingdom Metazoa; phylum Chordata; class Mammalia; order Microbiotheria; family Microbiotheriidae; genus Dromiciops; species Dromiciops gliroides. Next base: position 19,712,987 of record NC_057862.1, read on the forward strand.
AAATAAGTAAATCTTTTGATGAAAGAATGCCACTAGTGGACCTATACCCCAAGAAAATCAAAGGAAAAGAAAGAGGACCCATATGTTCAAAAAAAATTTTATAGCAACTTTTTTTGTATTAGCAAATAATTGGAAGGAATTGAAATGTCCCTCATTTGAGAAATTGCAAAGGGGGCAGATAGGTGGCATAGTGGATAAAGTACCAGCCCCGGATTCAGGAAGACCTAAGTTCAAATCTTCAAATCTGGCCTCAGACACTTGACACAACTAGCTGTGTGACCCAGGGCAAGTCATTTAACCCTCATTGCCCTACAAAGAGAGAGAGAGAGAGAGAGAGAGAGAGAGAGAGAGAGAGAGAGAGAGAGAGAGAGAGAGAGAGAGATGGCAAGACAAATGATGTTTTATTTATATAATCAGTTACTATTAATCTGAAAGCAATGATGAAAGGGATCACTTCAGAGGAAACTTGAAAGATTTGTATGAACTGATGCAAAGTAAAGTGAACAAAACAAGGAGAACAACTTATACAATAATGGTAATTATGTGGGGTTTTTTTAAGCCATAAAACCTCTAAACACTGCAATGACCAACCATGATTGCAAAGGATTAAGTTTGAGGTATGCTACCCACCTCTATTCAGAGAGACAGAGAGAAGCAGGGAATTTGTTTTTCTTAGCTATGTATATTTATTATAAGGATTTTTTTTCTTTTCAATATCGAGATTTATTGAAAATTGAGAGCAGTGAGATGGTGCAGTGGATAGAGCATCAGACCTGAAGTCAGAAAGACCTGGTTTCAAATCCAGCTTCAGATGCTTACTAGCTATGTGACCCTAGGTAAATCAGTTAACTTCTGTTTGCTTCAGATTATAATAGTACCTACTTCTCAGGGTTGTTATGAGAATTAAATGAAATAATAATCACAAGGTGCTTAACATATAGTAAGTGCTATATGCTAATATAAATATTAGCTTTCATTATTTTATTGTTTTAAAAATCTACCTATAATAAAGGAGAAATGACTGAGATATTGAGTTTAAGTAACTTATATTCCCAGCTAATATATATGTCATAGGTAGGGCTTGAACCCAGTTTTCCTTTCCCCAAGGCAAGCCAACTATCCTTTATACCATAATATCCTTCAAAATTCAGGATTGGTATCAGAAGAAAGAAATTCCTAAAATTGGAATGGATTGGCTCAAAGAGTTTTAAGTTGGCCCAAAACTGGAGGTCTTTTACCTTCTAGTAATATTATAGACAGGAAAGCCCCTGAGGTCCCTTACAACTTATATTCTGCAATACTGTGAATAAACTCATGGAGATTGAGCATATATCCAGTCCCCCTAAACTTCAGATAAGTTAAACAACTTAGCTACAGTCACCCAGAAAATAATTGGCAAGAAATAATGTGGCAATATGAAAAAAAAAATCCTGGATTTTTTGGATAAAGAATAGTGCTCAGAAAGAGAATTAACATTGGTTCTATTTCAGAGGGAAAATGCTTCCAAGTATTTTCATTGTTTTAACTTCCTGGATAATATAAGAAACTATTTAGTCCAGTCAACAAATATTTATTGTCTCCAATGTACCAGGAACTCTGCTACGCACAGGGAATAAAAAGAAAGTCAAAAGACAACCCATGCCCTCAAGGAGGTACAGATCTGTTGGATTGTTACAAATTGGGACCCTTAGGTGCTTCTGGGATTTCATTTCTTGGATGTGTATATAGGTTAGTTGGTATAGCAAGGAAAAGCAAAAGCCATAAGAAGAATCAAGTCAATGTCAATGCTAGAAATCACTCAAGTCATAGAAGAACTGGAGCCATGTCATTAAGCTGGAGCCAAGTACCAAAGATCAGAAATTGGGGAGTAACAAGGCTCAATAGTTACTGCTCCACCACTCTGCTTTTCCCCTTATAATGACCCAAGTCCTAGTTTTCTTGGGCAAGGACAAGACCAGAGGAATCCAATGACTAAAAAAATATGTGCCATTAGTACACTGAGACCGAGGGAGACAAAGACATTTGATGCAAATCAAGTGACAATGAGCCTGAATCTGGACAGTGAGACTGCCATTGATTAGTTATGTAAGTAACTCTTGTAGTGGAAAGAGGTTTGGAATCAGATGACCAATTCTGAATAACTCCTTTGTCATTGACTTCTTGTATGACCTTGAGCAAGTCACTTATTGTCTCCAAACCTCCATTTCTTTATCTATAAAGGGAAAGGGTTGAAATAAATGACCTCTAGGGTCCCCTCTTACTCTCTCTATATAATTTGACCATTTCTATCTCCCTGAGAAACTCAGCTATAAAATGGTAGGACTGTGCCCTAATGTCCCACCCAGCTTTAAACCTCTATGATATATGATTTATGGTCTGTGGCAGAGTTTTTGCTGCCTGATTTCAGATTCAAAGCCACTTTTTTTTTCCTTCAGCATGGATAATTCAGACCTCCAGGGTTGTAGCTCTTAGGGCCCATGAGCTATATTATTTGAGGCTCTGACTACATTTGATAGAACTAAGTCCAGAGGAATGTATAGAAAAATTCTCAAATTGTAGCATAGGTCCTTCTACCCTGCCTATTTACACAGAGAGAAATGACTTGCTCTCTATTCATCAAGAACTAAGAGAAGATATTAGGCAATTTAGTTCCAGTATATGCATAGCAAGCAGCTTTCTGAAAACCCCATGACACACGTTTTGTTTTGTTTTGTTTTGAATCTTTTTTGTTTTGTTTTGTTTTTAGTGAGGCAATTGAGGTTAAGGGACTTGCCTAAGGTCACATAGCTAGTATTAAGTGTCTGAGGCCAGATTTGAACTCAGGTCCTCCTGACTCCAGGGCTGGTGCTCTATCCACTGCACCACCTAGCTGCCCCGACACACTTATGTTTAATCTGTATTATTGACATTTTTCCCCATTGTTTTTTAAAAGCTAGATAATTAACAAAATAATAAATCAAGGACTGGGGTAGCCAGATGCTGAGGTGGAAATGCTCATGCTGAAAACTCAACAATTAGTTCTCTAGAGATTACTAGAGCAGGCTTTAAGACATCCTATTCCTCTTAAGGGCTTCTTAAACTTTTTCCATCCATGACATCTTTTTGTCCAAGAAATTTGCATGTGACCCTGGATTTAGAGGTATGTAAAATAGGCATCCATAACTTTTTTACCATTGTCAAATTTTTTTTGCAACCCCCGCATTCAGTTACACAACCCCTTAAGGGGTCACCACCAACAGTTTAAGAAGCTAGGCTTTAAGCCACAGGACACCTAACCCAAAGCTCTTCTCAGTGGGACACATTGTTTTTGTAGTTTACTACACATTTCAAATTCAATAAGCCAGATTCATGGAACCTGGTTGTCAGGCAACACGGAAGAGTCGAAAAAGCATTGATTTGTCAGGGTCATTGAAGCACAGATTTAGAGAGCTAGAAGGAAAGTCAAAGGTGATGAATGCCACCTCCTTATTTGGCAGACAAGGAAAACTGACGCTCATGAAGGGAAAGTCATTTGCTCGAAGTCACAGAAATAAGTGTCAAGGATAACATGAAAACTCTTGAAAAGCACTTGCTCTGGACCCAGATCCAGGATTCTTTCTTCTGTATCTCACTAACTTACCTCTTGTCACTTACTTGTTGTGTGACCTTAGGGAGGTCACCTAACTTTCATGAGCTTCCGTTTCCTCCTATAAAACATGAGGTTTAAACTGGCTAGACCTCTTGGGCTCTAAAAGTTATCTAGTTGATTACAACTTCTTATCAGCTCCCTCTGTCTACGCAGAATCATCTGGAATGACTCTAGAAGTGACTCTAGGGATGATTTTCCTCTTCTTCCCCAGTGATAGAGAGAAAGGAAGAATCCTTAGCCAAGTGAGTGTTCCCATCAACCTGTGCCTAACTTCCCTGGTCTTGATTGATTGAAAGATTCCATACCACCCATCTTTGCAAAGACCATATTTACGTCCCCTACCTAAACCTTTCTTCTGAGAGTGATTTCTGGGAAGTACTTTCTTTTGACCTCTTCTGAGCTTTCAGGCTATAAAAGCCCCAGAGAAAACACTCAAGGGAACAATTTGAACTCTCCAACTGGCCTGTGTTTCAGCATAGTAAAAACAGCCAGCTCTGGGCACTCAATCTAAACTGTCCTAGAATGAACGATTGAGCTAAGATAGGGGAGGGGAGGAAGCCATTCCTTTTATAGCAAAGGAGATGTCATCTACAGAGAACACAGTGGATTCTGGGTTTGAAAATTCTACCAAAGATTTGGATCTTCTTTGTGTCAGTGCACTGAAAGCATACAGCCCCCCCTTCACTCTCCCCCCCCCCACCACCAATACCACCAAGATTTCTGATCAAGGGAGAAATCTATTTTCAGCTGGAGCAGACCTGTTTTTGATTTCCTTGGTTCTCTCATCACATGACTCCAAAGCAAAGTTGGATGGAAAGATGAGCCAAACTAAAAATTATTACCTGCCAAGACATACATATTGTGTATGAGTTGAGCTTTGCAGAAGCCTAGGGTATAAAATGAGCTACACATTATAGATATAGGAGAATGGACCCCACAGAGCAGCCCCAAGTTTCTATGAATCTCTGGAAGATAGATTCAAAAATAATCCTATTTCTCTTCAGAGAAAGAAGTGAACATATGGTTCTCAAAATAATACCCTAGGAGTCAACAGAGATCCCTGAGTATTTCACATTCAGACAGCAAGAGTTATGCTCCTCAGTACAAATTCCTGGTTTTCCGTGAAAACTGAAAGACATTCCGAGAAAAAATGACTTATTTACTTACTGCTGAGGTCTTCCATGTGCCATATGAGGAGATGCTCCTGAGAGTCAGCTTGAATTACCTTTGACTTAAAGTGACTTTCTCAAATACCTTTCTCATCTTCATGAAAGTAAACAGTGATGTCTTTTTAGAAAGTACAATCCCATAGAGGTGACATATATGTGAATGGCATCTTATTTTTTTTTGTGGTGCAATGAAGTTTAAGTGACTTGCCCAGGGTCACACAGCTAGTAAGTATCAAGTGTCTTGAGGCCAGATTTGAACTCAGGTCCTCCTGAATCCAGGGCCAGTGATTTATCCACTGCACCACCTAGCTGTCCCATGAATGGTAACTTATACCCAGACAAAGATGCTTCCCAAGAGCTGAGCATTATTTCCCCAGTGAAACCTTCTGCTTCACAGTCTTGAACTCAATGAGATTCACCTTTCTGGTGGATATGATAAGTGTTTGCATGATTTACTCCCTCTCATTAGTCCACCAGGTCTTTTAGGGCTTATCTCTACCATCATCATCCTTGATGTTCTCTTTTAGGTACCTCATGATATTTATATTTCAGGTGAAACTTTGATTGGCAAAGCAGGATTTGATGGATTGTTGAGTAAAGACTGGATTTGATCTCTGAAGGTCTAGATGTTTGAACTAAAAGCAATAGGAGGAAGTTACAAGGGTGTAGGTTTTGGCTCAGTCTACGAAAATAGTTTTAATAGTTAAAACCAGTCTATTAAAGAGGAAGTTTCATTATGAGGTAAAGTGATCCCTATAACATAAGGCATGATGATGCCACCCACAAGTGAATGCATTCCATGTCATCTTCTCCAGCAGCTTGCCAGTTCAATTGTTTATCTATCCTTGCCATTTTCTCCTTAACCTTTCATCTGTACCTGCCTACTGGCTGCTTCCCTACTGCCAGAGTAAGGTCTATGTCTCCCCCTCCTCAAAAACTCTCACTTAATCTGGCCTTCCCTGATAACTACTGTATCAAATCTCATTTCTCTTTAGTGGCAAAACTTCTTCAGGAAAACTTCTAAAATAGGTGCCTCCACTTTCTTTCCTCTCATTCTCTTCTTAACTGCAATCTAGCTTCTCATTTCAGATTTTCACACAAACTCCTCTCTTCAAAGTTATCAATGAGTCCTCTATTGCCAGATTTAATGGTCTTCTTTCAATCTTCATCATTCTGGAACTGTCATCATCCGTTGATGCTGACAATCACCCTCTTTTCCTTGACACTCATTTCTCTCTAGATTTCTGGGACACTTCTCTCTTCCAATTTTCCTTTTACCTGTTTAACAGTTTCTTCTCATTCTTCTTTGCTAAATCTCCATCTTGTCTGATAGCCATGGATATTCCCAGCACTTTTCCTTGAGGCCTTTAATCTTCTTTTCTATCCTATTTCATTTAGTGATGTCATCAGTTCCCACGGATAATTCTTAGATCAATTTGTCCAACCTAATCCCTCTTATGAACTCATCTTGCATCTCAAACTGGAGGTCTGAGCCCAAAACTGAGCTTTATTTTCTTTCCTTCAAAACCTTACCCTCTTCAAAACATTCCTGTTACTCTCCAGGGTACTACCATCCTCTCAGTCACACAATGAGGACTTGCTGTCTCTCGGTCTCTGTCTGTCTCTGTCTGTCTCTCTCTCTCTCTCCCATATCCAATCTTTCACCAAGTTCTGTCATTTCGACATTCCTAATATCTCTTATATATGCCTCTTTTCTTTTCTGTGATACTGCCACTACCCTACTACTAGCTTTTATTACCTCCTGCCAGTCCTATTGCAATAGAAACAATGAACATGAACTTGTACAAACTCCAAGAAATAGTGGAAGATAAAAGGACCTGGCTTGCTATTTCCCATGGGGTCATGAGGAGCTGGACATGGCTAAACAACAACAATATTTTCACTGCCTCTATTTTTCTCAATCAAGTCTATCTTCCACCCAATTCTTAAATTGATCTTCCTAAAGCACTGGTCCGATCATGTCACTCCCCTATTCCATAAACTCCAATGGCTTTCTTCAGGATCAGATAAAAATCTGTTAGGCTTTTAAATTCCTTTGTAATCTGGTCCATTCCTATCTTGCCAATTATCTTATATCTTACTCCTGCATGATCTGCATGATCCTTAGGCACTGGCCTCCTTCCTCTTACTCAAACAAGACATTCTAACTTCCCACTCACAGCCCCTTCCCTGGCTCTCCTTCATAGCTAGAACTCTCTTTCTCTTCATCTCTGCTTCCTGGTTTCTCTGGCTCTTTCCAAGCTTCAACTAGAATCCCACCTTCAACAAGAAACTTTTTTCTGGGCTTCCTTGAACTTAGTGCCTTGCCTCTGCAATTCTTCCCAATTTATCCTGCATATATTTTCTTATGCATAGTTGTGTCTATGTTGTTTCCCCCATTAGATAGTTAGCTCATTGAGAGGAGGACCTGTTGGGTTTGGGGTTTTTTGGTTTGTTTTAGTTTTGCCTCCTTATATCCCCAGCATATAGTAGGCATTACCCATTTGGCACTGAAGGTAGAGATGCTTTTCAGGGGGAAGAAATTAGATTTGAGTATTTTCTAAGGTTCTAAGCTTCTGAAATGTGAATGCCAAATATTCACACTATTAAAATTATTAAAATAATACAATTGCAGAGTTTAGAGTCTGCAGCCTCCACCATGGGTAGTCCTGGGGAGAGGGTTATCCCACATTTGAACTGGCACTGGAACACATTCTTCTTCCTTTTAACCTTTGTTTTAAGGTATTTTCCAATATGTCTTACAAATTAATATACATATACTATCTTTCTTATTACTTATCTCTTAGGTCACAACCTAGTTTACAAACTAGGGACAATTCTTTTCCAATACTCTTTCACCCATTTCCCTAGGTATGTCAAAACAAATTATCATAGAATTAGACAAATATCAATATTACACAATTTATTAATAGTGTAACAAGCAAAATGAAGATGCATTCATATGCTTCAGTGATGGAATCTGTGGCAAATGTAATAGCCAGGGTTAACTAGAACTTAACTGCAACTGGCTTCTTTTCTCATGGCTAAACATTCCCTTTTTATGATAAAAGTATTTTATTAGCTTCTAGTTACATGTAGATATAGATTTTGAAGTTTGTTTTTTTTCCATAAAAGTATTTTATAATTTTCCAGTTACATGTAGAGATAGTTTTCAAAATTTGTTTTGTAAGATTTCTAGTTTCAAATTTTTCTCCCTCCTTCTCCTCCCTCCCCCCTCCCCAAGACCACAAGTAATCTGATATAGGTTATATATGTACAATCACATTTAACATATTTCTGCATTGGTCATGCTGTGAAAGAAGCAGCAGAGCAAAATGGAAAAACCTCAAAAAAGAAAAACAGCAACAAAAACAATAAAAATAGTAGGTTTCATTCTGCATCTAGATTCCACAAGTCTTTTTTTCTGGATTTGGAGAGCATTTTCCATCATGAGGCCTTTGGAACTATCTTGGACTATTGTATTGCTGAGAAGAATCAAGTCTATCACAGTTGATCAACACACAATGTTGTTGATACTGTGTACAGTGTTTCCTGGTTTTGCTCATCTCACTCAGCATCAGTTCATTTAAGTCCTTCCAGGTTTCTCTGAAATCCACCTGCACAATAGTATTCCATGATATTCATATGTCACAACTTATTTACCATTTCCCAATTGATGGGCATCCCCTCATTTTCCAATTCCTTGCCACAACAAAAAAAAACCAGCTATAAATAGTTTTGTACATGTGGTTCCTTTTCCCTTTCCTATGATATCTTGGAGAAAAAGAGCTAATAGTGGTATTGCTGGGTCAAAAGGTATGCACAGCTTTATAACCTTTTGGGCATAATTCCAAATTGCTCTCCAGAATGGTTGGATCAGTTCACAGTTCCAATTTTTTCACAGCTTCTCCAAAATTTATTGTTTTCCTTTTTTGTCATATTAGCCAATACTATAGGTGTCAGGTGGTACCTCAGTGTTTTTTTTAATTTGCATCTCTCTAATCAATAGTGATTTAGAGCATTTTTTCATATGGAAATGGATAGCTTTGATTTCTTCAACAGAAAACTGCCTGTTCACATCCTTTGACAATTCCTCAATTGGAGAATGACTTGGATTCATATAAATTTTATTTAGTTCCCAATATATTTTAGAAATGAGAACTTTATCAGAAATACTGGCTATAAAAATTGTTTCCCAGCTTTCTGTCTCCCTTCTAAATGTGGATGCATTGCTTCTGTTTGTACAAATGCAAAAAGTTTTTAATTTAATGTAATCAAAATCATCCATTTTGTATTCCATAATATTCTCTCTCTCTTATTTGCTCATAAACTGTTCTCCTTTCCAGAGATCTGAGAGGTAAACTATTCCTTCCTCTCCTAATTTACATATGGTGTCACCTTTTATGTCTAAATCATGTACCCATTTTGACCTTATTTAAATATAAGGTGTCAGATGTTGGTCTACGCCTAGTTTCTGCCATACTATCTACCAGTTTTCCGAGCAGTTTTTGTCAAATACTGAGTTCCTATCCCAGAAGCTGGAGTCTATGGGTGTATCAAACGGTGCATTACTAAAATCATTTACTACCACATCTCCTGTGCCTAACCTATTCCATTGATCCTACACTTTATTTCTTAGGCAGTACCAAATCGTTTCAATGACTGCCACTTTATAGTAAAGCTTCAGATTTGATACAGCTAGCCCACCTTCCTATGCATTTTTTCATTAGTTCCCTAGATATTTTTTGACCTTTTGTTTTTCCAGATGAATTCTGTTATTATTTTTTCTAGCTCTTTAAAATAACCGTAGGTAGTCTGATTGGTATGACACTGAATAGGTAAATTAATTTTGGTAGAATTGTCATTTTTACTATATTAGCTCTGTCTATCCATGAGCAATTGATATCTTTCCAATTATTGGGATCTGATTTGATTTGTGTGAAAAGTATTTTGTAATTGTGTTCATAGAGTTCCTGGGTATGTCTTGGGAATTAGACTCCTAAGTATTTTATATTGTCTGCCATTACTTTAAATGGAATTTCTCTTTCTATCTCTTTCTGCTGCACTATGTTGGTCATGTATAGGAATGCTGATAATTTATGTGGATTTATTTTATATCCTGAGACTTTGCTAAAGTTGTTAATTGTTTCAAGTAATTTTTGAGTTGATTCCCTAGGATTCTCTAAGTATACCATCATATCATCTGCAAAGAGTTATAGTTTTGTTTCCTCCTTTCCAATTCTAATTCCTTTAATTCATTTTTTCTTCTCTGGTTGTTAAAGCTAAAACTTCTAGTACAATATTAAATAATAGAGGTGAAATTGGACATCCTTGTTTCACCCCTGATCTTACTGGAAATGCCTCTAACTTATCTCCATTACATATAATGCTTGCTGATGGTTTTAGGTAGATACTGCTTATTATTTTAAGGAAAGCTCCACCAAGTCCTAAGCTCTCTGGTGTTTTTATTAGGAATGGGTGCTGTATTTTGTCAAAAGCTTTCTCTGCATCTATTGAGATAATTGTATGATTTTGGTTAGTTTTCCTATTGATGTGATTGATTATGTTGATAGTTTTCCTAATGTTGAACCAGCCCTGCATTCCTGGTATAAATTCCACCTGGTCATAGTGTATTAGCCTGGTGATCATATGCTGTAATTTCCTTGCTAATATCTTATTTAAGATATTTGCATCAGTATTCATTAGGGAAATTGGTCTATAACTTTCATTCTTTGTTTTGGATCTGCCTGGTTTTTGTATCACCACCATATTTGTGTCATAAAAGCAATTTGGTAGAATTACTTCTTCATTTATTTTTCAAATAAATTGTATAATACTGGAATTAATTGTTCTTTAAATGTTTGGGAGAATTCACTTGAAAACTCACATGGCCCTGGAGAGTTTTTCTTAGGGAGTTCATTAGTGGTTTGTTCAATTTCTTTTTCTAATATGTGCTTATTTAAGGATTTTATTCCCTCTTCAGTTAACCTGGGCAATTTGTATTTTTGTAAATATTTATCCATTTTATTTAGATTGTCAAATTTATTGCCATACAGTTGGGCAAATTTATTCCTAATTATTGCTTTAATTTCCATTTCATTGGTGGTGAAATAACCCCTTTCATTTCTGATACTGGTAATTTGGTTTTCTTCTTTCTTTTTAATCAAATTAACCAATGGTTTATCTATTTTACTATTTTTTCATAAAACCAGGTCTTAGTTTTATTGATTAATTCTGTAGTGTTCTTGCTTTCAATTTTATTAATTTCTTTAATTTTCAGGATTTCTAATTTAGTATTTAATTGGGAATTTTAAATTTATTCTTTTCTAGCTTTTTAAGGTGCATGCCCAATTCATTGATCTCCTTTTTATCTCTCTCTCTCTCTCTCTCTCTCTCTCTCTCTCTCTCTCTCTCTCTCTCTCTCTCTCTTTTGTTGTGAGCATTTAGAGATATAAAATTTTCCCTAAGCACTGCTTTGGCTGCATCCCATAGATTTTGGTATGTTGTCTCATTATTGTCATTCTCTTGGATGAAGTTATTGATTGTTTCTATGATTTTTTGTTTGACTCACTCATTCTTTTTTTTTTCTGGTGAGGCAATCGGGGTCAAATGACTTGCCCAGGGTCACACAGCTACTAAGTATGAAGGGTCTGAGGCCGAATTTGAACTCAGGTCTCCTGAATCCAGGGCCAGTGCTACCTAGCTGCACCTAGCCACTCATTCTTTAGGGTGAAATTATTTAGTTGCCAATTAATTTTCAGTCTACCTTTCCATGGCTCTTTATTACATGTATTTTTATTGCATCATGATCTGAGGATACACTTACTATTTCTGCCTTTCTATATTTGACTATGAAGTTTTTGTGCCCTAACTCATGGTTAATTTTTGAATATGTGCCGTGTACTGCTGAGAAAAAAAGGTATATTCCTTTCTATCCCTATTCAATTTTCTCCAGGCATCTATCATATCTAACTTTTCCAACATTCTTTTCATCTCTTTAACTTCTTTCTTATTTATTTTGTGGCTAGATTCAGCTAATTCTGAGAGGGGAAGATTCAGATCGCCCATTAGTAGAATTTTGCTGTCTATTTCCTCTTGTAACTCATTTAACTTCTCCTCTAAGAATTTTGATGTCATCCCACTTGGCACAGATATGTTTAGTATTGATATTACTTCATTTTCTATCATACCGTTTAGCAGAATGTAGTTTCCTTTCTTATCTCTTTTAATTAGATCTATTTTTGCCTTTGCTTTGTCTGAGATAAGGATTGCTGACTCTGCTTTTTTTTACTTCAGCTGAAGCATAATATATTCTGCTCCAGCCTTTTACTTTTACTCTGTGTGTATCTCTCTGCTTCAGATTTGTTTCTTGTATACAGCATATTGTAGGATTCTTGTTTTTAATTCACTCTGCTATTTGCTTCCATTTTTTTTTCATATAAGGTATTTTATTTTTTCCGTTACATGTAAAGATAAGTTCTCAACTTTTGTTTATACAAGCTTTACAATTTCAGATTTTTCTCCCTCCCTCCCCTCCCTCCCCCCTCCCCTAGACAGCAGGTAATCTGATATGGGTTATATCTATATATCTATATACATATACATATATATCTATACACATATATATATATACACATAATAACATTAATCCTATTTCTGCATTAGTCCTGTTATAAGAGAAAAAGTCAGAGCAATGATGAAAAACGTCAAAATAGAAAAAAAAAAAAACAACAGCACCAAAAACAAAAGAAAAAGTATGGTTCATTCAGCATCTATACTCCACAGTTCTTTTTTTTTTATCCCTTGCATTTGGAGATCCTCTTCTATCATGAGTTCCCTGGAACTCTTCTGTACCATTGCATTGGTGAGAAGAATATAGTCCATCACAGTAGATCAACACTCAATGTTGATGATACTGTGTACAATGTTCTTCTGGTTCTGCTCATCTCACTCATCAGTTCATGGAAGTCCTTCCAGGTTTCTCTGAACTCCTCCTGCTCATCATTTCTTACAGCACAATAGTATTCCATTGTATTCATATACCACAACTTGTCCAGCCATTCCCCAATTGATGGGCATCGCCTCAAATTCCAATTCCTTGCTACCATGTAAAGAGCAGCTATAAATATTTTTGTACATGTGGGTCCCTTTCCCTTTTCCATGATTTCTTTGGGAAAAAGACCTAAAAGTGGTATTGCTGGGTCAAAGGGTATGCACAGCTTTATCGCCCTTTGGGCATAATTCCAAATTGCTCTCCAGAATGGTTGGATCAGTTCACAGCTCCACCAACAATGAATTAGTGTTCCAATTTTCCCACAGCTTCTCCAACATTTATTATTTTCCTTTTTTGTCATTTTAGCCAATCTGATAGGTGTCACGTGGTACCTCAGAGTTGTTTTAATTTGCATCTCTCTAATCATTAGAGATTTAGAGCATTTTTTCCCATATGGGAATAGATAGCTTTGGTTTCTTCATCAGAAAACTGCCTGTTCATATACTTTGACCATTTCTCAATTGGGGAATGACTTGGATTCTTATAAATTTGATTTAATTCCCTATATATTTTAGAGATGAGGCCTTTATCAGAAGTACTGGCCTCAAAAATTGTTTCCCAGCTTTCTGCCTCCCTTCTAATTTTGGAAGCATTGCTTCTATTTGTACAAAAATTTTTTAATTTAATGTAATCAAAATCATCCATTTTGCATTTTATAATATACTCTATCTCTTGTTTGGTCATAAACTGTTTTCCTTTCCAAAGATCTGATAGGTAGACTATTCCTTCCTCTCCTAATTTACCTATGGTATCACATCTTATATATAAATCGTGTATCCATTTTGACCTTATTTTAGTATAAGGTGTAAGATGTTGGTCTATGCCTAATTTCTGCCATACTATATTCCAGTTTTCCCAGCAGTTTTTTGTCAAATACTGAGTTCCTATCCCTATTTGCTTCCGTTTTATGGCAGAATTCATCTAATTCACATTCACAGTTATTATTACTAAATCCCTATTTCCCTCCATTCTATTTACCTCCTTTGTACTTCCCCTCTTCTTTCACCTATTCCTCCTCACCAACATTTCGCTTCTTACCCTTGCCTCCCCCAATCTGCACTAGCTTTTTTCAGACCTCCCTCCTTTTTCTTTACCCTTTTCTCCCCTGCTTCTTCCCTCCCTTCTATCAGTACTCCCCTTTTACCCTTAGCCTTTTACTAATCCTAAAGCATAAGCTAATTTTTTTTTTTATCCAAATGAATCCTTCTTTGAAGCAAATGTCATCAGAGGAAGGTTGAAACAATGTTCACCCCTCCCTACTTTAACTCCATTGTAATAGGTTTTTTGCACCTCTTCATATGATGTAATTCACCCCATTCCACCTCCCCTTTCCTCTTCTCCCCATAAACTCCTTTTTTCACCCTTTAATTTTCTTAATTTTCTTTTTATCATGTTAAAGGCTATATGTGTATATATATATATATATATATATATATATATATATATATGCCCTTTATGTATGCCCCTTGTGTCTGTCCAGATTGAGATACAGTTCTCAAGGGTTATAAGTATTATCTTCCCATGTAGGGATGTAAATAGTTTAACCACATTGAATAATTTTTTCCCCTGTTTACCTTTTTAAATTTACCTTGAGTCTTGTATGTTAAGATAGAATTTTCTACTCAGTTCTGGTCTTTTCATCATGAAAGCTTGAAAGTCCCCTAATTCATTGAATGTCCATTTTTTCCCCTGAAAGAGAATGATCAGTTTTGCTGGGTAGTTCTTCCTTGATTGTAATCCAAGCTCCTTTGCCTTCCAGAATATCATATTCCAAGTCTGCGATCCTTTAATGTTGAAGCTTTCAGGTCCTGTGCAATCCTGAATATGGCTCCATGATATTTAAATTGCTACTTTTTGGCTGCTTGGAATATTTTCTCTTTCACCTGATAATTCTGGAATTTGGCTACAATATTCCTTGGAGTTTTCCTTTTGGGATCTCTTTCAGGAGGTGATCCGTGGATTCCTTCAATGACAATTTTATCCTCTGACTCTATAATATCAGGGCAGTTCTCCTTAATAATTTCCTGGAATATGGTGTCTAGACTCTTTTTCTGATCATAGCTTTCAGGCAGTCCAATAATTCTCAGATTGTCTCTCCTGGCTCTATTTTCCAGGTCAGTTGTCTTTCCAGTGAGGTATTTCACATTTTCTTCTATTTATTCATTCTTTTGATTCTGTTTGACTGATTCCTGGTTTCTCACGGAGTCATTAGCTTCTGTCTGTCCAATTCAAATTAAGTTATTGCTTTCTTCAGTAAGCTTTTGCCCTTTCTTTTCCATTCAGCCAATTCAATTTTTTAAGGGATGTGCTTCCTTTTCCAAGCTGCTGATTCTTTTTTCCTAATTTTCTTGTGTTGCTTTCATCTCTCTCCCCATTTTTCTTCTACCTATCTCAGTTGATTTTTAAAATCCTTTTTGAGTTCTTCCAAGGCTTTGTGGTCTTAAGACCAATTCCTTTTCCCTCATGAGGCAATTTGAGAATACTGCCCTCATCTGAGTTTCTGCTTTGCTCTTCCACATCCACACAGAAGCTCTCAATAGTAAGAACTTTCTTATGTTTTTTACTCATATTGCAGTTTATTTTTTTAAAAGTTGAGGTCTGCTTCTGGGGCACAAGTGTCACTGTTTCAAGCTTCTTGTGCTGGGGGATAGGGGCTGTGTCACTAGCTTTCTACCCCGACGCTTCTATGGCTTGTGGATTTCTCACCTCCCTGTGCTTGCTCCCTACACTCTCTCCAGGCACTGGCATGGCCAGGCCTGGTCAAAGCTGTCCTTTCGGTAGCCCTCCAGCTGTCAGCCTGCCCTCTCTGCTGGTGCTGGTTCGCCTGCTGCACCACCAGCTTGCTGAGCCAGGATCAGGGGGCCTCAGTTGCTCCACTGTGGCCTAGACCTTCCTGCTGACTTAACCAGACCACCTCCATGCTGTGCTGCACTGTGCTGAGCTGTGATCCCCTTTTGCCTGAGTGAGACCAAGCTTCCCTGAAGTCTTCTAAATTATCTCAACTTGGAAGATTGTGTCTCTCTGTCTTTTTGTAGGTTCTGTAGTTTCAGAATCTGTTTAGAGGCTTGATTTAATTTTGTTTTTGAGGGAATCTTGGGAAAGCTCAGGCAACTTACTGGCTTCTCTCTGCCATCTTGGTTCCACTTCATGACTAAACATTTTCAAAGAATTATAGTAATGTTCATCTGACAGGTTATCAATAACCAATATCATCAGGTATACCACTCTCTGGATACTTTCCTGTTTAACAACATCCTTCTTAAAATGTCACTTTCTCATAAAGAATATTTTAATGATTTTATTCATAATATATAATTACATGCAAATATATTCATATTTATTAGAATCTCCACATTGTGGCACCTGAAGCTGAACACAATACTGCATACATGATTTGAACAGTAGAAAGGTTAACTGATGGCTTGATGCTCTGAAATTTTAGCCACACTAGCCCCTAAAAAAGAGAAACCAATTACGTTACCACACCACATCTAAAGGCTTTGAAGTTTGGTTAGACCTTCCAAAGCTTGTGTTGTTTAGTAATTTCAAGTTGCTCTCATGCAATAATGAGACATCAGAGGTATTTGTGGGAAAAGATTGCCAATTAAATGATGATTAAAATGATGAGAAAGAGTATGTGAAACTTTACCAACATGTCAATGAATATGAGGCTTCTCTAATGTTATAATTATGCAGCTAAATGACACAGTAAAGTGCCAACCTGGAATCAGGAAGACTCTTGTGAGTTCAAATCCAGCCTCAGACACTTACGAGCTGTGTAACTCTGGACAAGTCACTTAACCATATTTACCTCAGCTTCCTTTTCTGTAAAATGAGCTAAAGAAGGAAATAGAAAACCACTCTAGTATCTTTACCAAGAAAACCTGAAATGGGGTTACAGACAGTTAGACATGACTGAAAAATGAATAAACAGGGGCAGCTAGATGGCGCAGTGGTTAAAGCACCGGCCATGGATTCAGGAAGACCTGAGTTCAAATCCGGCCTCAGACACTTGACACTTACTAGCTGTGTGACCTGGGCAAGTCACTTAACCCCAATTGCCTCACTAAAAAAAAAAGAAAAAAGAAAAAAAAATGAATAAACAGCCACACAATGTTATAATTCTCCCCTCTGTGTAGTTCATATCCCATCTAACATTTTACATTCTGGTTCATACATGTTCCTGTCTTCCTGTAAGCCAGCAGGTATTAAAGGGATCTCTTCTGTAACTCTTGACATCCTGTGGTTACCAGTACAGCATTATTACACAAACATTGTCACTCATTCTGGCTGTTTGTGACCTCTATCTTTTTTAATTCATGTTATCTCTTTGAAGAATGTGGCATAGGGAATGGAACACAGAATTTGAGGTCCATCAAGAAGACCTGGGTTTGAATTATGCCTCAGACATTTACTAACTATGTGAATTCAGACAAATTGTTTAAACACAGCCTCGGTTTTCTCAATTTGTAAAAAATAAAAATAAAAATAAAGAACTTTATCTCATTGTATAATTGTGAGGTGTACATAAGATAATAGATATAGAAAATACTTTGCAACTCTTAAAAAACATCAATATAAGCTATCACTAATGCTACTTTTCCTGTATGGTATTTCATTCATAATATTTGACAGTGTCCTTACACTGCTGATGCATCTCTATGTTGCCCTTCAGTTGACTCATAAATTTAAATCTTCAAAGATTTTAATATTCCATAATTCATAGTCATATTAAATCACTGGAATAATAGCAGGTTTGGGTCATTAAAATCACTACATAATTTGCCAAAAACAGTCCAATGCTTTTTCCTCTTCTTCATGTTCTATTCAAAGACTATCCCCTTCCCACCTTTCCCTTCTTCTTATACTTTACTCCATAAATTATTTGGTCTAGCCACACCAGTCTACTCTTTATTCAGCTCACACAGAACACCCTATTTCTTGTTTCCGTACCATTGTATTGATTATCCCCCATGACCAGAATACCCTACATCTTAAATTCTGACTCCTAGAATCTCTTAATTGCTTCTAGAATCAGCTCAAGAGCCGCGTTCTGCTGCCATCTTTTAAAGCACTGGCCTCATCACACTCCTCCATCTGTTTCTGCCCCTTCCCCTTTCTAATGCCTTTGCCTCTAAAATTACCTTCTGCTTAGTCAGAATGTATCTTGTATGTACCTACTTATAATCTTACCATCTCTCCTATTAGAATGTAAGCACCATGAGGAAATAGATTGTTTTTGCTTTTTCCTTTCATTCTAGGTGCTTAGCATGGTGGCTGGGTAAAGTAAGCATTTAATAAATGCTGATTGATTTGAAGGATTGGGTCAGTGATTATGGCTTTCATTCAGGAGACTCTACAATGCCCAAGGACTTGAAGTCTTTAACATAATTTAATTTACAAACTGGAATATCTGGAGGAACTTGACATTTTTTTTTCCAGCCAGGCTTTACATTGGCCATCCACCAAAGAGTGGCAACATTTGATATTAATAATCAGTCACTGAAGAGTTATCTCTGTTGTACCTTCCAATGAATCTATTTTAATGTATTCATGGATGCTACTTTAGAAGAAGAAAGTCTTTAGAATGATATTTTGCTTTACTAAATCAAATAGTTAACAATGAGCCAAGTGGAATTTTGTTTTCTCTGCACCTAAAGTTAATTGTGTGACTGTAAAGATGTGGTCTGCAGTAGAATAGTATTTGGACAGTATGCCTGTATCATTCTTGTACCCTCATCAAGGATGTTTTCAATATATGTATAGCTTATTCTTCAAAAGATTGTATGAATATTTGGGGGTGATCTAATTTATTTCAGTCTTTTTTTTCAAGTTTGCTACAAATTCTTCTTCCACAATTTCTATTTGTCTATAAGGGATTTTGCTCTTGTCTGCCATATTTTTCTTTAAGATTTTATAAAATAGTTCATATTTTAAATCAGTGTTGCCTTGGATACAAAACTCTCATTTGACACAGAAGTACAGAATTCAGAAGTTATAAGAGACCTTGGCAGCCATCTAGCCAATTGAATACCCAAAGGAATCCCCATTATGACATGCCTAACATGTAGGCATCCAGTCTCAGCTTGACAACTCCTATGGAGATGGAATAAACCCCTTCTTAAGGCAGCAGATTCCACATTTGGATAACGCTAATTTCTAGGTTTCTAGGAAGTGGTTTTTTCCCTTGATACCAAGGCTTCCAAAGCCTAAAAACCCTCAGAGTTAAAGGACTTGTTGAGGAAATGTTGATATTCCCTCTTGCCATCTTTTAAAATCCATTTACTATTTTACTTTATCTATCAGTGGCTTGTTTTAAAAGATTCCTTTGACTTTGTCTTTACTGTATACTGTAACTCCTCATTTTTCATTTTTCTTCTTTTTACATTTTTATCCTTTGATGTGTTACTGAATTTTATCTTCACTCAAGCTTATTATAGATAATAGCTGATTTGGAAATTCCTTCTATATTTATAATTAATCCCATCATGGTTGGTAGCATCCTATCACTTGTATTTTGTGACATCATTTGGTAGGTGCTACATACAGGGCATCCCAACAATAGTCTTTGTGTGTTTGTGTATGTGTCTGGCTCATGCTTCTTTGTAGCCTAAAAGGCTTTTTATTGAAATATTTTTGGTTGCCTTTGGATTTACAGTAATATCAGTTATTTAAGTTATTTTTTTTGACAAATCAAGCAAAATCTCTTTTCTTAATTTTTTTTTCTGGGGCAATGAGGTTTAAGTGACTTGCACAGGGTCACACAGCTACTAAATGTCAAGTATCTGAGGCTGGATTTGAACTCAGGTTCTCCTGAATCTGGGGCCAGTGCTTTATCCACTGCACCACCTAGCTGCCCTTCAAGCAAAACTTCTTAACCTTCATTACATGTCATTGCAACTTTTCTTCTGTCTTCTGATTTAATTTACAGCCAGAAGTTTAAGATTAATATCCATTTCCCTTAGTAGTATGCTCACTAACTTGTACCTGGAAAAGGATCTTGAATTTTTTTTCCAAGAGCAGTTTGCATTTATAGATACTTTGAAAGTAGCCATATCTTTAGTAAGCTCTGCTCACTTGTCCATCACTCCAACATCATCACTTCAAAAGAAAATGGCAACCACCCAGGACTGACGATCATTTGGGTGTGTTTCATGGATTGCCAAATCTGAGGAATCCATTTCTTTTTTTTTTTTTTTTTTTGCGGGGCAATGGGGGTTAAGTGACTTGCCCAGGGTCACACAGCTAGTAAGTGTCAAGTGTCTGAGGCCGGATTTGAACTCAGGTACTCCTGAATCCAGGGCTGGTGCTTTATCCACTGCGCCACCTAGCTGCCCCTGAGGAATCCATTTCTAATTGGCTTAGATAGGGAAGTCATGGGAAAACCCACCTATTCTTTATTCAGGACCCTACAGGAAGCATATGTATTGGCAAAATGCTACCCTCAATGTAAAGCACATCTTCCCAAAAGATGATTAATCTTCTTGCTTTATTCAGAGATCAGTCTCAGTTACATGAACAAACATTTCCTTTTGGGGTGCTTTCAAGGATCAACAAGTGTTTCTAACCCTGATATATATTCATCAGAAAATAGCTCCTGGCTACTGCTCATTCATGAGTTCGGAGAGAAGAATATTTCTGAAATGAACCAATTCATGACGTTCTTTTGCTGTGTGTGTGTGTGTGTGTGTGTGTGTGTGTGTGTGTGTGTGTGTGAGTGAGAGAGAGAGAGAGAGAGAGAGAGAGAGAGAGAGAGAGAGAGAGAGAGAGAGAGAGAGAGAGAAGGGGGAAAATACCACTGCTCACTTTCCTATTAATCTAAGTATTTCCCAGCCTAGAAGCCAGCATGCCAGTGCTTGCTTTGTAACATTGTGCTTTGAATATTCACATTAACTATTACACATTACAACAGAGGGATAATTATTTCACATTGGAACAGACAGTAGCCATGCTGATCAGAACCATGTAGTAGATCAAATTTCTGTCCTATGAGGATTCGGCAAGACTGGTCTGGTGAGGATCAATACCCCAGTTGTACAGAGACCAACAGCACCCTGTCAGTGAAGGAAGTTCAAAATTTTACATCTGCTTGCTTCCTCTGCTTTAGTTTACCTCTTGAAGTTGGAATGAACAGGCCAGGACAGCTTGCTCAATAGCCCTTGATGGAATGGACTGATTGACATTTCACCAACTTAGTAGTTAATTGGCACTAGCTGCCTATGCATGAAAACAGCATGTAATGTTTCAGAGACTGACACAGATCTTGGTCTCCAGCTCTCCTAGTTGGTTTTGCCTTCACAGTAGGAATTTTTTCTTCTTTTGTGCATCTAATTTTCAAGTTGAATATAAGTTTTCAAACTGTCAGAATTAGTATATTCTAGTCTTCAATGACTAAACTCCCATGCATTATACAATGCATTTAAAAAATACATTAAAATGCCAGCTATTTTCTAAAGGGAGATTCAGGGGGGAAAGGGAATTAGTGACATGATGTGAGTAATGCTGACACTGTCTTTAATCTTTTTTGTTTGTTTGTTTGTTTTTATTTTTTTGTTGTTTTTTGACAGGGCAATGAGGGTTAAGTGACTTGGCCAGGGTCACACAGCTAGTAAGTGTCAAGTGTCTGATGCCGGATTTGAACTCAGGTCTTCCTGAATCCAGGGCTGGTGCTTTATCCACTGCACCAGCTAGCTGACCCCTAATCTTTTGATGTATAAAAATTTAAAAAGAGAGGCCATCACAGGCAGCCTTGGGTATGGCTCTGACCTTATCCTCTCTTTCCATATCCACTCAGTTGCCATATCATGCCCCTTCTACCCCCCCACCACATCTGTCATGTCTGTTCCCTTTTCTCCATTTCAAGAGATGTGACTTTAGTTCATGGCCACATCACCTCTCAACTGGACAATTGCAACATAACTCCCCGATCCCAGTCTCTCGCACTCTACAATCTGGCTTCCACACAAGTGTAATGATTCCATTCCCCTGCCCAAGAAGCTACAGTGGGTGGGCCCCTATTGTCCATAGGGGAGGAAAAAACACACATGCCTCTGAATGAGATTCAAGACACTGCACAATCTGGCTTCTTCTCCCTCATGATTCAGGACTGACATAATATCATTTCCCTTCATGATCTCTACATTCTAGCCAAGCAGGCCTAGTTCATGGACCCTATATATGGCATAATGCCTTCCCCTTCCTGGCTTTTGCACATGCAGCTGTCCCAGCCCTTGAACACACTCTTTCCTCATCTCTGTCTCTTGAAATCCCAGAATTACCCAGGTGTTAGTGCTTTCTCCAAACCCTTAAATTACATTGCATTGACTTTCTATGTATTATGTTATTTTCTTTTCTGTGTGCCTGTGTATCCACTTATCCTAGGTAGAAAGTCAACTCACTGAGGACAATATTGTTTTCTTTGTGTTCCTAATGCCAAGAACAATGCGTAGCAAAGAAGGTACTTTAAAAAAATTATACTTATAATTTATGGAATAAAGCAAGGATTTCCATAACAAAATTATTGTATTTGTCACTATTCCTTTTAAAGTATAATAAAGTTATACAAATTAATTAATTGTATTTATTTATTAAGCACAGTAGGTGCTTAATAAATGGTTGTGGATTAGATGGAATAGAATCCACTAAGATCATGGTTTCATTCATATAATGACTAGGGAAAGGGCCAGCTACTGACCTTTCAGTTTTGGCCTCCCAACTAGTAGTTGAGCATAGAGGAAAAAGCAGGGCACCAGGAATATTTCTCTAGTTTTTCTTCCCTGCTCTCCAACTGTTCCTGAAGTTATAAGGATAATTACCTTCATATTTCATATCTGATAAATGAGGACAGGTACATCATCCATTGGCGATTGTAATTCATTCCCATTCTGTGCAATTGTTGGTGACATCCTTGCATCAGTCCCCCATAAAGGATCTACACAGCATCCTAGCGGCCTTTCTCTGGGTTGTCCATCATTTCTTGGCTTACAGAGAAGGGCTTGACCAGCTCTAATTCATCATTCTTGGCACATGATGAGGCCACTTCCTTTTCTGGTTATATGTATCATGGATGAAACATTTTATCCCAATCCTTGGAGGTAAATCAAAGGATCATGGACTCATTGACTTAGGGGGCATTTTTCAGTCCTATATCTTCATTTTTTTGAGGAAACCATGACTGAAGAACTTGAAGTGACTTGCCCTAGGTCAAACAAAGGCAAGTGTGAATGGTAGGACCTGAGCCCCGGATCTTTAACTCTGAGTTCAGCCTTTTTTTTTTATATGAAACCATAATTTAAATCACAGGAGTCATAGGTATAAATTTAGATCTAAGAAGTACCTGAGAGGCCACATATTCAAAACCTTCATTTTAATGGATGAGGAAACAGAGAAGGACATTCAGTGCCTATATATCAAGGTCACATAGTTGTGAGCATGACAGACAAAAACTGGAGCTAGACCCCCTGAATCTAGAACACTTCCTCTTTCCACTGAACTATACTATAGGCATCATTCCAGTATCCTTTGGGCCACATGCAGTTGTGATTTCTCTGAGACCTGGTATAATTTGACTCACAGCCACTTATCAGTTGGTGTTTTTAAAAGATGGAGCTGTGTGTCAAAGAGCTAAACATTTTCCCAAATGTGTTTGAGCCTGCTATATGATTCTAGACCTATCTTTTATCTATCTGTGGTAGTTGGCCAATGTTTACATATAAACTTATTCAATGGAAAGCCCCATTTGAATACATATCATAATAAAAAAATGTAATCTTCATTCACTTAGTTATTCCAGTGTGGATTTATACTCTTTAAGGGATCATGAATCTTATTTGAGAACACCTTGTACTGTGCCAGGGCTCAATATTATTGTTGTTGTTCTTTGTTATTTTTGTTGTTGTTATAACATATATAGAACTTTACAATTGTAAATAATTTTATATATGTTTATCTCCTTTATTCTCATAGTTCGTCTGTGAGGCGGGCAGTTCAAAGATCATTGCCCCAATTTTTATAGATGAGAAAATTGAGGCTCTGGAAATTTTTGTGGTTTGCCTTTGATCACACAACTACTAAAATCTGATCCCCACCCCATCCCTTCAGGAAAGTCTAGTGCCTTTAATTGTTTTTGTTGTTCTTCAATCATTTTAGTCACGTCCAAGTCTGCATGATCCCATTTGGGGTTTGCTCAGCAAAGATAGTGGAGTAGTTTGCCATTCCCTTCTCCAACTCATTTTACAGATTAGGAAACTGAGGCAAACATGGTTTAGTGAATTGCCCAGGGTCACATAGCTAATAAGTGTGTGAGGCCAGATTCGAGCTCAGGAAATTGAGTGTATGGGTCTGTGTCCTGAAATAGATCCAGGTTATACAAGACATTTCAGTTTGGTCCTAATTGAATGTGGAAGAATGGATAGTGTAATAAACATGGCACTGGACTTGGAGAAAGGAGAAAGCTATGTTTGAATCCCACCCCACTCCCAGACACTTAAGAGTTATATGATCCTGGGAAAGTCTTTTAACTTCTCTAGTCTTTGGGTTTCTTATTTGTATAATAATGGTGGTAGACTCCATGGCCATTAGGGCCCTTCCACCTGTAATTCAATCATCCTATCCCACTCAAATCAGTGAGCATGTATTAAAAGCAACTATTATATGCAAAGCATTGTGCTTGTAATTCTGGGAGAAATAAGAATCTAGAAAAGACCCAGTCCAAGTCCTCATTAAGCTGACAATCTATTAGGAAAAAAATACATTTATTGATGCAAGGCACTTTACAAATGATATATCATTTAATCCTCACAACTCTTGGAGGGAAGAGGCACTCTCATCATCCGCATTTTATACTTGAGGAAATCGGGGGGAGCAGAAGTAATTGGACTTTCCCAGAATGTATAGCTAACTAAAGTGGTCTGAGGCTGGGTTTGAACTTCAGGTTTTGTCTGACCCTAGGAACAGTGCTCTGTCCATTGTGCCAGCTTGCTACCTTCTTAGAGGAACCTGTTAAACAAATAGGCTCAAGTACATCTAGTATAAGGAGTAACATGGGTAACCTTGTGGGAAGGGGCGAGGAAGAGAGAAAGAAGTAGGGGGAACAAGCTATCAAAATGGATGAACCCATACCAGGGACCCAAGAGTCACAAGAAACTACCCAAGTTCCAGAAGGAAGATGGTATTTACCTAGAATGTTGGTGTACAAAATTCCATATATGTTTTACATTTATTTAAAATATTGCAATTTCCATTTGCACTGAGACCCATTAACTTCATATGCTCTGACTCTTTCTACCCTGCCATGTAGCATAAAGCATACTTGGAACCTTTGCCAGCCTTTTCCTTCCTCTGTAATCACTCTATCGCTAAATTGTTGAACTTGAGCTAGAGGGAGGAACGCGCTGGCAGCCACTGGCTGTTAATCATGGTCAGTGGACTCTAATGGCATTTCATTTTTTCCATGGGACATTAGATGTCCTATATTCACACCATGATAATTATCTGGAGCGTAAGTGTTTGATTCCTTCGCCCTCCTCTTATAGTTGAATAGATCTGCATTACTGTGTTTCCATCTCCTTGTAGCATTATTTACACTTTATTTCCATTATGGCTTCCTTCCAGTGGCTGTCGTACCTATTCTCCTGACCCCAGGCAGGGCCTGCAAATAATGGATCAGGAGCGGGAATTGCAGGCTGTGTTAACAGCCATCCTGTCCCTGTAGTGCAGGATGTGAAACAGTGAGAGGGAGCTGAAAGGGACTCAATTCCGGCTGGATGTCAGCAGAAACTTCTTGTCAACGATGAAGGTCCCAAAATGCAATGGGCTGCTTTGAAAGCTGTGGGTTGTTGGGGACGAGGCTTTGAATAGAGGTGAGATCTTCAAGCAAAGAGTAGGTGACTCCTTCTTGGATTCATTTGTTTGAATTCATGACTTCTGTCATCCCATCCAGCCACATGATTCCATGATTCTGTGATTACAACATTGGTCCTATACCTGCTATCTTTGAAAGACTGTCTGTTCTTTACCACTCAGTTCAAATGTTACTTCTTTCATGAAGCTTACCCTTTTCCCCACAGTCAGTTGTAATTTTTCTGTGTCTGATTTTACAAAGCATTCGGTATTTATCTTATAGTCATCCTATTCTAGTCTTTACTATATTTCTTGCCCAATCCCATATATGTAATCCCACTCATGCTGGATCAAAGATGTCAAACACATAAATAAAGGGCCACAATATTCCTGAGTGCTGCCTGAACCAGATTAAAATATGACTCAGAGATATTTCACAAAAGAAATGAAAATACAATAAAACCTAGATAGTATCACTACAAGGTTTTCTAAGTCAATATGTGGACCCCAAGGATCGTTATATATGGTTCATTGACTCCATTTCTATTTAAGTGGAACAACGCTGTGTCAGATCACTTAATCCATGCTCAATTCCCATGCAGCAGGAGCCATTTTAATTAAATTCTTTTCCCTAGCACAAAGCATGGTGGTTTGCACATAGTAGGGGGTTTTTTGTTTTTGTTTTGTTTTTTGTGGGGCAATGAGGGTTAAGTGACTTGCCCAGGGTCACACAGCTAGTAAGTGTCAAGTGTCTGAGGTCACATTTGAACTCAGGTCCTCCTGAATCCAGGGCCAGTGCTTTATCCACTGTGCCACCCAGCTGCCCCCATAGTAGGTTTTTAATGAAGCACAATTTTAATGCACACAGAAGTAAGCCCGGAGGCATCATTTCCCCGGTCAGACAATCTCAGTAATATTGTGTTCCGTTCTAGTCAAAATATCATAGGAAAGACAGTTCTTTCAAACTAGAAATTAAGATGATGACAAGCAAAATGATGAAGGACCTTGAGTTCATGACGCACAAGGATGGAGTGATAGAATAAAGGATATTGAGTTAGCCGGGAAGGGAAAAGATTCAGAAAAGGGAACCATGCTTCTTTTCACATTGTATCTCCCCCACCTTCTAGAACAGTGCTGGGCACATGGAGAGCAAGTAACCTCTGTTATTAACTATTTATGTATTCTGGATTTCCTTGTGATAGTGAAACCACTATAAATTTCAGCTATTATTACAAGACATCATGGAAGAAGACAGAGAGATGAAAACGTTAGAATCCCTCCCCCATTGAGATTTTGGTTACTTAAGGAAGCTGCAATATGTAAGTAAATAACAACAGTGTGATCCATATAAACAGAACCTCTTTAATTAATGGCCATTTATCACCATCCAATAAATCCTGTCATAAAAATGCATCATTATTCTACATCCCATATGGCTCTATTTGGATGTGCAAAACGAGGCAGGGCTGATGTACTAGAGGAATGGCACATGTATAAGACAGAAATGGAAGTGGTCTTTGAAAGATCTTCAGGATTTGGACAGGAGACACTAGTGTGTCGGACAGCAGTGCAGAGAGCTGGCACAGAAGTGAGAATGTGCAAGCCATATTTGGGGAATTGCTTCGCTGGAACATAGGCTACCTCTGCTCCTCAAAATCCCCTTTCCCTTCAAAGCCTACTCGAATTACCATCTCAATGAAGTCCTTCCTGCCCTCTCACACCCAGACACTAATATCTTTCCCGGTCATAAATTGGGTTGATAGATAGCTATAGACATATAGATACAGATATTGATAGATATCAATACAGATGACATAGGTCTAGATATAGACGACAGAGAGAGGTTAGATATAGATATGGATGGATGTGTGTAGAGACATTGTCTGATTGTGCATATTGTCTCCATACTATAACATAAGTACCTTGAGGGCTGAAACCATTTCATTTTGATCTTGATATATCCCCAGCTCAGTGCCTGGAATGCAATTGGCTTGTTCATTAATTTATTGAATGAAAGGAAATAGAAAGAAGAGTAAAACATTAGGCTAGGGTGTAGATTAGATATGACTATGTCACACATGTGTCCACTGGAAACCTTTCAGTGGTTCCCCATGGTCTAAGGGATGAAATTACAAGTCCATTGTCCTATCATTAAATAACCTCACCAGTTTGTCTCTGGCCTTCTTTTCCAGCTTTATTTAGTGGTATTCCATTCCCCACTCTTCTTTCATGCTCCACTGGAGTGAATTGAAAAATATCACCCATGATTTCATGACTCCAGCAACAATCTTGGGCAGTGCATCTTAAGAGGAGTTATGGAGTTATGTGTAATTTATGATTGGAAGGATTTTATGTCTTATCTGTGAGAAAAGTTTGCAGATGAGGAAAAGTGATATGGTCCTAACCACTGGGGATCAAGGACCCAGGCTACTTCACTGGTCCATAAACTTGTAATTTTCTACAGCATTCTACAATCAATGAGGCCAGTCCTGACCCAAGTCATGATCTCCATTTACCACATGACCCAGAAAGGGGTCATGCAGCCTTTGCTTGAAGACCACTAGTGATGGTAAATTTTTACTCCAATTGGTAGTTCCTTTCATATGCAAACACCACAAATGGTGAGCAAATCCCCCCCCCCATCTCCTCCAAACCACAAGGATTTCCATAGGTTGAGCAGAATTCTGGCATCCTGTTTCTTCATCCCATTATTCACAGTACTCTCATGTGGCAAGATATATCAGTCTAATGATGCTTGAGGTCAGGCATTTTGACCCGAGCCTAAGTTTTATTTTTATTTTTGGTGAGGCAATGGGGGTTAAATTACTTGCCCAGGGTCACACAGTTAGTAAGTGTTAAGTGTCTGAGGCCGGATTTGAACTCAGGTCCTCCTGACTCCAGGGCCGGTGCTCTATCCACTGTGCCACCTAGCTGCCCCCAGCCTAAATTTTATCTTCTCTGGGCTAAATATCATCAGTTCACACAATCACAAACTTAGAAATAGAAGGCACCTTTAAAGGCCATCTGAACTGTAGTTTATAGACTGTACTCCTGGAATAAAACAGCAGTTGCTCAATAAGTGATATAGTTTTCCAAGACTAAAAACAGACATAACCACTGGGAAATCTGGAGCTAGAGGTGCAACTTCTGTGTTCCAAGGAAGGTTGGCCTTCAGGGCTCTTGAGAAAGGGATAAAAGAGTTGCTGTCAGTGCCAGGCCCTTCTTCTATCCCCAGAATGTCCTCCAAGCCCAGCAGGATGGCATGACTTCTTTTTTTTAGAATGGAAAAACTACACTTCTCAGAAAGCTATGGAGTCATTTCTTTTGATGTAAGGCTACATAAAAATGGAGAAACTGAGTCCCAACGAGGTGAAGTGATTTGTCCAAGATCATGCAAGTAGGAAATGGCAGAGTCAGAATTGGAAACCAGGTCCATTGACTCCATCTTCTCTCTTACCACTGGACCAGCAGCCTCACAATAATATATCCAAAAGCCTAGAACAGAATTCTCACCAATCAGTATTTTAAAGGGATTTTATGGAGGCACATATGTTTTGTACCTGAACAGATCATTCAAGGTTTAGACAGAGGAACTTGTATTTCTTCATGATTGCTTCATATTGCTACATCATTTGTAAATGGGACATAAAAATTTAAATATATGACCTTTAAACTTAATTTGTTTTTTAACAAGGAGAGTAATTCAATTTAAAATGCTTAGCAACTACATATATAAATGCACCAAAATCTTTGAACTTGCATCTTTCTACCCTGAATTTACTTTCCTATTAAATTGTAGCCTTGTGGCCTCTCACCTGTCTTTATATCCTTAATACCTTGCACAAAGTGTGTGCTTGATGAATGTTTTAATTGAAATCATTGTATCCTGGAGAATCTTGGAGACCATTTTAGACTTATTTTGGTAGGGAGATGTCCCAAAATTTTTAAGGAAAACTGTGGCATAATCATAGCTAATATCTTTGTCTAATGGGGTATATGTGATGTTTGAGAAAGACTAGTACTTCTGATGTGATGGCTTGTGAAGACCTTTTTCCAGGCTACTCATCCACTTTTGGTGTCCACCTGTCACCCAACTCTCACCTGTGGTTCCAAGAAGCCATAGCATGAATAGCATACACACCCAGCCAATGGGCTAAGCCAGGTTGAAGGTAACCAATAGACCTCAAACCTGTTTTCCCCCAATGGAATGGTCAGACGACAATTTGTTCCAACAGCCATGAAGGTTGCCAAAACAGATGTTGTGGAGTGCTTAGAGCCTGGTCAGAAAGAAAGACTCTAAGGTCATCCACTGCATCCTGGGCCATCACCAGTGATATTGACTTTTTTCTTGCCACTGGACTTCAATGACTCTGGAAGACAGTGATATTGGAGACTTTGTGCACCTCTGCCTCACTCAAATCCAATTTATACATGAGTTAAGGCATTACCCTGTGATGTCGTTTGTCCCCTTAACTTCATATTGCTACATCATTTGTAAATAGGGTATAAAAATTTAGAGCTAGGACCTTTAAACTTAATTTGTATTTTAACAAGTAGGATAATTTAATTTAAAATGCTTACCAACTACATGTACACATGCACAAATATCTTTGAACTTGCATTGGAAAGGGCTGACACCACAGAAACACTGCAGCAGTGGTCATATTCCCCCTGTAGCTTGTGTCTTTAAAGTGCTATTCTCAAAGAACAGAAATTTTACACATAAAGGCAGTCACTGAGTAAAAACTTTAGGGACAGAGAATCTCTCACCCTATTAAGATCATAGGATTTCAGAATGGAGAGAGATCCCAGGACCATCTATTACAACCCATGCAATAAAAATAATTTCCACAACAACATTGCCAACTGGAAGTCACCTAGCTTCTTCTTAAAGACTTCCAATGATAATGACCCCATTGTCTCCTAAAGCAACCCCTTGGGATGTTTAAAAATCTAAATTGTGGTGGTCTTTTAAATTAGAAGCTTCAGCACCAGTCTTTGGGCATTAAACATTTATTAAAGCAAATAGGTATTCCCATGGAATTCAGAAGGTTAAGAAAATCCTACCTAGCCTAGAGTTCCAGCCTGGTCAGGTTCTTCCTCAAGTCCTCCATCACAAAACTGCTTCAATCACCAACTCTCTAGCAAACTGCTTGTGGAAGCTTTTTATAGGTCTGGAACAGAGGCGGTCCTTACCCACTGCTTCAAGCTGATTGGTTGGCATCATCCAAATCCATTGGTTCCCTGGATTAAGGGCTAGCCAGGTGTGATTACAATCTAGTTAACTTGAAGTAGGCTAATAAGCAGTCAGTCACCCTCACTTGATTCAATCAGTTTAGATTAATCTCCAGGTGGGTCTTTGAGTATCTGCTAAATCCCATTACTTTATCACACCCTTCTACTTTTGAAAAGCTCAGATAGATTCAAGTTTTCCTGGACTTGGAGCATAAATTTGCCTCTTTGCCTCTTCCACCTATTGTTCCTAGTTCTACTCTCTAGAACCTAACAACACAAGTCTAACAACCCTTCTCCCAAAATGATGGTCTATCACAGGTTTTCAGACAATTATCATATCCCCCACTTCTCCCCAGCCCCCAAACGTATCTTCTTCAGGATGAAAAACACCAGTTCCTTCAACCAATCCTCTTATGGCATTGACTCAGGATGCTTTCCCATGGTGTCCTCCCCTGGGCACTCTCCAGCTTACCATTTGCCTTCCTAAATTGAACATAGCACTCCCTGTGTGATCTGACCAGAGCACAGGAAAGAAGGACTACTTCTTCCTTCAACTTGAATGTTTTACCCTTCACGATGGAGTCCAAGAGCCCATTAGCTTTTTTGTTGTCATTATTGTTGTCACCGTGGTTCTGATCATTGTTATTGTTGTTGATATTATGCTTGTGCTCATTGTTGTGGTTGTAGTCATCCTTGTTGTTACCTCATATTCTTGACTTGTGGTCAGGACGTTGCAGTCTACTCTAGGCTGCAGATCTTTTGTTTTTCTTTTTTTTTCCCCAGAACAATATCTGGCTAGTCATACTGCCCTTAACTTTGACTGCTGAAGTTGATTTCTTTAACTAAAATTAGATACCTTCCTTCCAGACTGAAAATTTTTTCCAAACAAAAGCAAAGGAGCTAAACAGTTTGTTGTTTCATTTCTCTATTTCAACCTCTATTGTTCTCTTCCTGTTAGATTAATCTATCATGGTTCCAAATCCTCACAATTAGTGATCAATGGAAAATGTAGTTAAAATGATTTCCACCCCATTATTCATTATTATTTAGGGGGGGTAAGGCTATTGGGGTTAAGTAATTTGCCCAGGGTCACACAGCTAGTAAGTGTCAAGTGTCTGATGCCGGATTTGAACTCAGGTCCTCCTGTATCCAGGGCTGGTGCTCTATCCACTGCACCGTCTAGCTGCCCTGACAATTCATTATTAAGGATATGTACTGAACTTATGATTCAATTGGTATAGGACCCTCTCAGGGAAGGAAATTTCCTCTACCAGTGAATGTCTGCAAATTAGAGTCAAAGTTGCACAGAGCCCTCTTAAGTACCTGGCCCAAGGCCTACAGCCTGCATACATTGGAAGTAGGGCTTTACCTCAGATCTTCTTGGCTCCAGGGGTAATTCGCCACCCTCTTAATGAAAACCACTAATAAAGGAGCTCCATAAAATTGGATCTAGAACCTGTCAATATACTAAGCTATCTCAGCAAAATGTCATCTGTACTTATCAAATTTCAGCCTAAGAAATACAACTCATCAGTCCACACCGAATTAAAGTATGTTTTCCCAGTTATATGAAACTATTTTATAAATTGAAAATTCACCTGTGTGGGTTTTCATTTATATCAAATCTCCTTTCTTCTGTATTTTATAACCTAATCCAGACAAATTGGGAGGAGGGGGGAATAGAGCCCCTCCACCTCTGCCACCAACTCCTTTGTCTGTTTTATAAAAATTCAGATAATTTTCCTTCAGATTTGGACCCCAGAATCAGTGGGAAAGAACTTGTAGAATGTAAGCTCTTTGAGAACACTAATTACCATATTTATGTGCTTGTATCCTTAGTACGAGGCATGAAGCTTCATAAATGCTGTCTACAGGGGGCAGCTAGATAGCGCAGTGGATAGAGCACCAGGCCTGGATTCAGGAGTACCTGAGTTCAAATCTGGCCTCAGACACTTAACACTAACTAGCTGTGTGACCCTGGGCAAGTCACTTAACCCTAATTGCCCCATAAAGAAAGAAAGAAAGAAAGAAAGAAAGAAAGAAAGAAAGAAAGAAAGAAAGAAAGAAAGAAAGAAAAAATGAATAAATAAATGAATGAATGAATGAATGAATGAATGAATGAATAAATAAATAAATAAATAAATAAATAAATAAATAAATAAATAAATAAATAAATAAATAAATAGATGCTGTCTACAGTGAATTGATTTGGCCAAAGAGAAGGAATAATGATGATAGGACTGTTTCATTTTCATCTCTGTATACCCAGCGTCTAGTACTGTACCACTTGTCACTGTAGACACTGACCTAAGCACTGAAGAAAAGCTTAATTGAACTGAGTTGAATTTGAATTTTAAGGAGGAGGAGGAAGAGGAGGAGGAGAAGGAAGAGAAGGAGGAGAAGAAAGAGGAGAAGGACAAGGAGGAGGACAAGGAGAAGGGAAAATAGAAGGAGAAGGGGAAGGAGAAGGAGAAAGTAGAGAAAGAGAGAAAGGGAAAGAGGAAGGGGAAGGGGAAGGAGAAATGGATGTTTAAAGGGGAAAAAGCCAGTACATCAACTTTGGGGGGGGGGGGGTGTTCTTGTGCTCTACTAGTTAATGGACATCTCTAGGTCTCAGTTTCTGAGATGTAAAACAAGAAACTATGAAAGCTAAATTCCCTTTAAGTTGTAAAAAATTTCTGAATCCAAAGACTGCTAGGCTCTTTTCCTCACTACATGTAATAACAGTTACTGGGGTATTTCATGCTGCTTCCTTATCTCCCTAGGAGGCTTCCCTGTTGGTTAACAGCTGGTCAAGGTGACTCAGAAAGGGCTAATACTGCAAACCTGTGAAACAGCCCAGCACACACAATCCTATATTAGAAAAAGGAAACCGGGTTTCACACTGAGGTGTGAAGAAAACCAGACAGCAAAACACACATTCAATATTCAGTCTTAGCTGTATAAAAGCACACCAGTACTTCTTAGGGTTTCCTTCTTTTTAAAGGGAAGAAATTTTTAAATACAAATTCTAATTGTCAAAACTCATTTGGGAGGTTGGGGAGATTTTTGATATTCCCCAAATGTTTTCAAATAGTGAACTATGTCAAGGATTTTTCACAAATTTATAAACTGCATAAAATGAAGAGGTTACGTCCACCACTACCCCACCCCAAGCTATATATGACCCATTGAGGGGGGCTTTGAGTCTAAGGAAGATTTTACTACTTGCTTTAATTAATGTAAACAGAAACTCAGGAGACCTGTCAGTGATAGCAATGCTACACATTCTTGGTGATTCATGTGGGCCAGATGATACTACAAAGAAGGAACCTAGAAGAGATTGCCAGAGATTATGCAGTTTAAGACAAGAAACTTGACCCCTCATAGATATGGTGCCACTTGCCCAATATTTCTCTTCTAAATCTCTTGCTTTTAATACCATTTATGAAAACAGACCTACAAGGACTCAAAGGTCACTTAACCTTTGTCTGCCTCCATTTCTTCATCTGTAAACTGAGGATAATACCTACCTCCCAGAGCCTTCATGAGGATAAGATGAGATAAAACTTGCAAAGTGCTTTACAAATCTTAAAATACTATTTAAATGCAACCTCGATCCCTTTTTCTTCCTGGACGATCCCTCTTTTCTTGGCCTTGATAACTCTGCTCTCTCTTGGTTTTCCTTATACATTTCTGATGACCCCATCTCAAGCTCTTTTGTTGTATCTTCATCCATGTCATGCCCTCTAACTGTGGGAGTCCCCCAAAGTTCTACTTTAGGCTGTCTTCCCTTTACATTATCTACCTTCCCCCTGATTATTTTCATCATCCTCTATAAATGAAATCATAAACTATGCAAATGATTCTCAGATTTATTTATCTTCTCCCACTCTCCTGAATTCCAGCTCTCTATTGGATATTTTGAAATGGACACCTATCTCAAACTCAAAACTAAACTGATTATTATTATGTTAAAATTCAGTCCAATTGTGAACTTTCCTTTTGCCGTTGGGGTCACAAGCATCCTTGCAGTCACTCAAGTTTGAAGCCTTGGCATCATCTTTATTTTGGTATCATCCTTGGTATCATCTTTCACTCACCCCACACATCCAGCCAGTTGCCATGTCTTATTTCTTTCTATACAACATCTCTCACAAAGGTCCCCTTCTCTCCTCTCACACAGACACAGAACCCTAGTTCAGACCCTTATCACCTCTTGCCTGGGCTATTGCCTTTTTGTTCTTATTGCCTCGACACTCTCTCTACTCTAATCAGTATTTCAGAAAGTGCCAGAGTTGCTTCGTTGAACAGGATTCATGTCCAATCAGCATGCCTTTACCTTAGCTGTACCTCATGCCTGACATGTTCTCCCTCCTTGTGGCTGCCTCCTGGAATTCCTGTTTTACTAAACAACGTTCCGCTATTTTCATTCATTGTGATACAATGGAAGTAGGGCTTGATTCAGAGTCATAGAACTTAAGTTCACATACTCATTCTTCCATTTAGTATCTGTGTTTCCTTGGGCAAGTTATTTCTCTTCTCTGGGCCTCAGTTTCTTCATCTTCAAAATCACTGGGTTGGATTCAGATGGCTTCTGAGATCCATTTCAGCTCTGGATGTATGGTTCAGAGATCCTAAATCAAAGGAGCTCCAATTGTACTTAAAATGTTCCTAAGAAAATATACTAGAAATGAAAAGCAGGATAATTTCAGAAAAACCTGGAAAGACTTGCATGTACTGATGCAAAGTGAAGTGAGCAGAATGGAGAACATTGTACACAGTAGCAGCAACATTGTATGATGAAAAACTGAATGATTTGGCTGTTCTCAGCAATACAGTGGTTCAAGACGATCCCAAAGGACTCATGATGAAGCATTCATAGAAAAAAACTGATACTGCCTAAATGCAGATTGAAGCATGCTAATTTTAATTTCCTTCCTTCCTTCCTTCCTTCCTTCCTTCCTTCCTTCCTTCCTTCCTTCCTTCCTTCCTTCCTTCCTTCCTTTCAGTCTTCTTGTACAAAATTACTAATATGGAGACGTTTTCCATGATTACACATGTATAAGTTATATCAGATTGCTTACCATATCAGGGAGAGGAGAGAGAATGGGGAATAGAATTTGGAACTCAAAACTTTTTTAAATGTTTAAAAATTGTTTTAAAATGTAACTGGTGGAAAATAAAAGATTCTTGAAAAAATAAACATGCCCTGTGACTAACCAATGAGCACATCAATAGTCCATGTACAAATGAAAACTGTGAGGAATGTATTTTGCATGCCTAAAGTCTACAGAAAGCTCAGCTATTACTAGGCAAATTGAAGTCTACTGAATGAGAAAATATACTTAGAATACTGTCATGTTAAAAAAAAAATCTAATGATTTGGTAACTCAGTAAGTTTAGAAGGAACACAGAATAAATTTTATTATTTTGTATAAATTTATAATATATGTAAAAATTATATGGCAAATATACAATTTATAATATATTATAGTTTTAAGTATAAAAATTGGATGCTATATTAATATAAACAACATAGTTTATATTATGATTTTTATCAATTACATAATACAA
Source organism: Dromiciops gliroides (assembly GCF_019393635.1). Classification (NCBI taxonomy): domain Eukaryota; kingdom Metazoa; phylum Chordata; class Mammalia; order Microbiotheria; family Microbiotheriidae; genus Dromiciops; species Dromiciops gliroides. The sequence goes on from NC_057862.1 coordinate 19,749,468, forward strand.
ATTTTAACAGACTAATAGCTATATCAACTTATTCATTCTTTGTCCCTCCTGTCTACCTGTTCAGATGTAACTGTCACCTCTTTTCAAATCACTGTATGTGTATGTATACCTAAATTGTTAGAAAAAGTTTTCTCCCCTGGAAGTTACTTATACTATTTTTTTTTTGGATGGGGCAATGAGGGTTAAGTGACTCACCCAGGGTCACACAGCTACTAAGTGTCAAGTGTCTGAGGCCATATTTGAATACAGGTCCTCCTGAATCCGGGACTGGTGCTTAATCCACTGTGCCAACTAGTTGCCCCCTCCTTTTACTATTGAAATCACAGGTCTAGTCCCTCCTGGATGATTTCATTAAGGATCTCTCTTAAAAGAATTTCCTCTGCCACTGCAAGGAAGCACCTCCTTTGCTGTGTACAGTCTTAGAGAATTGCCTAAAGCACTAGGAAATGTAGAAACCTGCCCAGGGTCAGGGTCACACAACCAACATACGTCATAAGTGGTTCTTGAACCCCATTGTTCCTGGCTCTGAGAAC